>NC_090725.1:259377604-259601855 GCF_036898095.1 Palaemon carinicauda | reverse complement strand
TAGTTTGTACTGTGGTATTTTCCTAGTGGAAATATCTTGAAACATCTCCAGTCCCTTAAAGATGATTCCCGTATCGTTCACCTTTACCATGATAGGTTTAGCGTAATTCAAGCATATGAAGTACGAGTTTACGGGTGTCACAACCAGGCGTCACAGCAACAAATATTAGAATATTTAGTAAATTGTTATTTCAATAAATATGTGTTATTTAGAGGGCTTTTGGAGTAACAGCAGATTCAACACACACATTTCTGCAACCAAGTCTTGAGTAGGAGAAATACTATAATTATGGCAAAATTTGTATTTTTATGTCCCCTTAAATTTGTTTTTCCCAAGTTATTTTTTTAGAGTATTTTGCATTGATTTTTACCCTGTTACACATCACAGCAAACCCAGAGGAGGGACCCAGAGCTTCTGAAATTCCCTGAGGAGATGTCCTGTTTGGAAGAGGCTACAAAGTAAGCATTTTTGTTATCAACCTCCAGTTTTGTATAGTTTTTGAACTGCATGTAAAGAATAGAATATACTGTATATAATACATACATATGAGGTTTACAGTATATATATATATATATATATATATATATATATATATACATGTAATATATATATATATATATATATATATATATATATGTATATATATATATATATTTATATATATATATATAATATGAAATGAAAGATAATTTGTAATATTCAAAAGGGAATTCAGTTTTGAAATTACAAATTTCCATCATAAGATTTGAAAAAGTTTAGCAAAATACTTCTGGATTTTTTTTTCAAAATACTTCTGAGTCTCAAAACCATTTTTAATGCATCCTTGTAAGAGCGTTTAAGCTAAATTGAATGATAGCAATTAGATAGTGGTCTTGGAAAACCTCACCACCACTTACGGAGGCCATCTTTCCCTGCATTGCATAATACTCATGATCAGTATTCATAGTGAATGCTGAAAAAAGACACGACAATCATGGATCATGGAACGCCCATGAGCAATGATTTGTGAAATCCCACCGTTATAGTAATTAGAATAATAGTTCTGATATTAGTGCCTGAGATTTGAAGTATGTTTCGTTGTTGAGACTTAGTAGAAAAGAATCTATGCAAAGTCAAGTACAGTATGCTCTTAATTTTCTTGCATGTTTCAATCGCATATCCATAGGCGCGTGTTTATTAAAGTTTTCCTTTTATCTGGATACGTGCGTACTTGAGCAGGATAGAAAAGAGCCTGCCACCCAGCAGGAAATGAATAAATACGAGAACTATATGCCCTGTCAGGGCATATTTTCTTATTTATTTTCCTTTTATTCTGGGTTTCTAAAATTGAGAATAAACTATTTAAATGCTTTTGATAAGTTAATTTCCTAACTATGAATCGCATCTAAATTCACAGTTGTTATTCATTTGCAGTTTTGAAAAGGCTGTCTTTATTTCATGATTGAATAGGGCTAGATAACAGGTCTCAATTTAATGCAACATTTCATTCAAATTCGTTAATCTTTTACTGTTATCTTGGGGGTATCGAGAATTTTCTTTTAAGATTTTTTCTTCAAATTGATAATAAAAAGAGAAACCGAAAGCTGTGCATTTAAACTGTGAAAAAATTCAGGCAAACAAGATTATTAAATAACATGACAACCCGTACAGGTTTTGTTATATTTTTCATCGGAAACCCGCCAAATCATGAACTGTTAAATTTTTCAGGGGAAAAATTGAGAATTCTTAGTAACTTTTTGTATTTGGTGCAGAGTTTGAAACCCGTTTTCTGTCGGTGTGAATGACGTGTAAAGAAACACCTTTAGTAATGACCCGTGGCAACTCTTGACTAAAGTACCGTGGCTAATCATTGATGGACAGGGAATCTGGAGACCTTTACCATCTGAACTTGCTAAAAGCTTCTACTATAGGTACTGAATGTACTTGGTGACACTAAATTCGAGCTGATATGTTGGCTTCTTTTCTTCAAGGTCCTCCTGAGGTGATATTTTCATGTTTTATGTAGCTATTGGTGGGATTGTATAAATATGGACGAAAAAGAGCTCAGAGAAAGGATATTTAGTGGAAAAAAATAACATATTTTTTTCTACAAAGATAATTCAAATTTACAAAACTTTTTCTCTTAAAAAATGATAATCACTTTTCAAGTACAAGACTTTTATGAGTTATTCACACATTTTGAAAATATGGTTCATAAAGATATCACGAGTAATTTAAAGTAGCATAAAATTTATATTGTATACATATACATATACATATATATATATATATATATATATATATATATATATATATATATATATATATATATATACACTCTCTTTGGGCAGTCGCTCTCCTGAGCAATTTTCATTAAATGCTAAAGTATTTGTGGCATCAACTATTTTAAGGCAACACTTCTAGTTTTCTAGTTTTCTGTTGGCTAGCTTTTCTTGTTTATCAGTGATAGAATTTTGAACAAAAGGGTGGAATTTGTTATGTGCTACGCCTGTCTTTCGTTTGGACATATTTACGTAGAAATCCTTATCCTTATATAATGGCAGTGCACTACGAAAATTTAAGGAAATCAAAATACATAAAAAACGCAACACGTGAAAATTTGAAGATAACTCAGCAAAAACTCATTAAAATGCCAATGAAGTCCTTTGGATATCTAATACAGTTTCAAACACCAGTTGGAGTCCAGGTACCTAGTGCTGGAGAAAATCCCGACTCCCAACAGTCTCACGACGTCAAATCCCAAGGTTTCAGAACATGTTCTGGAAGCATGATGTTGAATGTCTTTTAGCTGGAGGGGAGGACATAGTCCAAGGAAACTTGAATGTTAAAAAAAGGTTTCTGCATCCTAATGGACACTGTCTCAGTAATCACCAACCCATCATAGTCCTCCTCCTGGTGAACAATTCTGTGCTCCTGATAAGATCGGTTAATGGACGATTTTTGTCATCTGCATCAATAAAATTCTTGTGTCGCCAGATTATTACTGTGAGCTTTAAGTCACCTAAGCATTGTCGTCGTATGGCCAATGTAACATGTTAAGGGGCTTACACTCCACTTCGTAGTAAGAAAAATACTCTTCCTTTCCTTGGTGTTCTTTTTGAGAAACAGCAAACCCAGTTTGTCATATCTTCACAAAATCTATGAGTGTTGACCGGTGCCTCATTGCACGGGGAGAGTATCCAGGCTCACAAAAGAGGTCCATCCCTGGTGTTTATATCTGGAGGACCTTATTTCACTGTAGTAGTTGGGAAGCTGTTCGTGAAGAATTGGGCGTATAAGACAGATGCTGACGAACAATGGATACCCCAGCAACATCATAGAGGAAATGTGAAGAAAGAAAATGGATTAATTCTGCACACAGACCAAGAACTCGCATAGTGACAACAAAGATTCAGTACTCATCATAATATGTACTAAGGAGCAGCCTAGAGAGAAGTAGATATCCTTAAAATCATCAGATGTCGAGTGAAATCATTCACCTTTTTAAAAAGTATTGTTGAGAATATATAGCAAGTCAAACTTGACAACTCTCCTTGTGATGAAAAAAGTTTTGCTCCAGAGTACCCAAGAAGTGTAAGACCAATGTAGTTTACGAATTCAAATGTTCGAAACGGGAGTGTAAGTCATTATTTGGCACAATGATTCTTCTTGATCTTTTGTCTCATTATCACCCTCAGGCTACACAAAGTTTTGCTGTTTTTCAAGATGGATAGGTTTTCAAAAGGGCTTCTGGTGACATTTGAATACTAACATTTAATTGTTTAATCATGTTCAAATTCCTCAGTCTCTCCCGGTTTGTTAAAATATTGAAAGCACGTCTTTATATTATTAGATACATAATTTACGGCCTGAAAATATCTAAGATGTGTCACTGTATCAAACATACCCACCGAAAATTGGTACTTGACTATATAAGAGGTAAAAGGCCAGGTAATACATGGATTCGGAGTAACTTCAGCTTGAAAAACTTATTTTTTGTAGGTTGGAAATCATTTAAGCCCAATTAATTCATTTTCATCCTCATTTTAAAAAATGGATAATTAGCTCAATGTAACAGAGCAAATGTAATGTCAGCCGAACCAAAGGATAAGGGCTTTTAGTCTTCTAGGTATACAGATCACACAGTAATTATATACCTTTGGATAAATGATCAGGCTATGGTAAGATTATTACATATATGAGCCTAGTTTTGTCCCATATCTGAAAGTGCATATATATTTTATAGGTGGTAAAAAAGATAAACCCTCGACCTTTAAAATAAAAGTAATGGCAACTCACTCTTGGAAGTTGACGTCTTTCCTGAAGGGAGATAGTACAACTAACTGTAAGCAACACTGAAGGGAGATAGTACAACTAACTGTAAGCAACACTGAAGGGAGATAGTACAACTAACTGTAAGCAACACTGAAGGGAGATAGTAAACTTGTTGCTTGTGCCAAGAGGGCACACATGAAAGACTGAAAGACTAGTGGATGTATCTGGTGCTGGCTGTGTTACCTTTGTTACAAAGATTCCTAAATTTTATATGTTCAGTGCAATGCTTATACTATTTCATCCCAAAAGGCTTGAAGATATTATGCAGACCTTTGAAAATAGCAAAGCTGCATGTCATAAAACATGTAGGCTGAAGCTCAAAACTCCAAAACTAGAAAGGAAAAGAAAATCATTGTATAAAACAAAAGATGATGATGCCCAGCAAAATTCACACAAGGTAGCCAGAAGGCAGGTGAATTAGAAAAAAATTGAAGATGATTGTGTGCAGTACAGACAAGAGGCATGTGAACATGCTTCTGCGGAGCTTGAAATGTACACAAGAGACAAGCATTTGATTTCAGATAGGTGCCTGCTATTTTAACAATGGCAGAACTTCACAATTTGTACAAACAAAGAATGGAACAGCTAAATGTTGATACTTCCTTTGTGCACAAATCCAGGTTGAAAGAACAGACACATGCCCGTATCCCAAAACTGGAGGTCTTTAAAAGGGAAGAGAGATTTGGGTTGCCTAGAGGGGATAAGTGGGAGAAGCCCTAGCCATTGCATGTGACTACAATGATGCACTAATCGGGGCAAAGCAGCCTAGATATTGAGGAAGCAGAAGCTTCAACATGAGAAAGAATTTAATAGAAGCTTAAAAGCAGATACTAAAAGAGGATCTAGAGTCTAGACCAACAATTTTGTTGGCATTTGTAAGTGTGCTGCAAAGCGATGATGATATAAGATCCCCACTTAATTTAAAACGTCATTTATAGTTCTAGCTTTAGCACAACTTCTGCACTTCAATTGTCGAAAGACTCCAGCATCTTCAACATTTACCAGACATTCCATGTCAAGAGAACCTCCGTTTCCAATATACATTGGACTCCTGGTGTTTGCAAAAACCAGAAAGCATAAATTAAGCGATACATTTCATCAGCATGGGATCAGCATCAGCTATGATAGGGTTTGTGAAATGACAAAAGCAGTTGCGACAAGAGCTGTGGAGGAAATAGGAGTTTGTCCCTTTGCACTAAGAAAAGGACTCTTTACAACTTGTGCTGTTGAAAATCGGGACCATGAACCAAGTTTCACAACAGCACAAACATCCTTCCAAGAGACATGAATAAGTGGGATTCTGCATTCGAGCGCTGATAAAAGGGTAAGGATAGAAACTTGGCCCAAATAATCGAAAGTGTGGAACAAAGTAAAAAAATACATTCTCTTCCTGAATATTACATGAATGTAACCATTGCTTACGAGAATCTCCTCCCTTCATCCTGTGAAAATGCAAGACACCAACAACAGTGTTTGCTAATCATATTTCTCTTGTGACAGCCAGTCTGTTGGACAGAAGTGAAAATGCTGTGTCCATATCTGAGGCAGCACATCATGCTTCTCAGAAGCATCAGGCTCCCTTTGAAATAAGCTTGCCATCAATGTTGAATCTTTTTCAAGAGGCAGCTCATTCAGTTGCAAGGATGAAACATGCCAGGGGTATTGCAAGAGCAGCCACACGGTTTCTCAATCCGGCCCAAACCCCAGTTCTAGCAGTTCATTAGCCACTGTTTGCAATTTCCAAGCAAATCCAAAAGGGAATGATTATTGCAGTATGGTGATACAGTTATCATGTTTGGAGGGCTACTTTTAGAAATGGCAGCATTCAAATTTTGGGTAATCTCTTGAAAGATATTTGTTGGACGGGTGCTATTGCAGAGGCAGAAATCGTTACTCCTGAAACAGATTCGTTTAGCTCTGTTTCACATGTGAAGAAGACTTGTTTAGCCCCTTAGGTGACAGCTTGCAGTTTCTATCAGCTACACAAAGCCACCTCAATGGTATATATCCAGGAAGCAGAAGGAAGTGAGCTAAGTGGTGAAAGCTAGATGAAAAATCAAGAGTCAGTGTCTACAATTTTACTTTTGGAATCTTATGCTTCAGCTAGAATTTCTAGTGTTTGTTTTCATCAGATCATATCGGAAGTCTAGTTTCAAAGTGTACAAAATATGTGCTGTGGGAACTCATTCCTTTCCTCTTTGCCCTGGATCCTGTTCATTACACTAGGTGGCTTTCAATTCATTTGAGAGACATCAAGGCTCTCCAAAAGGACACATTTGTTGAACTCGTAAAGGAAACTTTCACTATGCATGAAACCACTCGGCCTTTTTTCCACAATGGCTATAGACCAATTCATGAGCAGAATAATGCTCATGGGAAAGAAGATGGGGGAGCCATCGGCCTATGTGCAGATGCAAATGCTTGCAGAAGGTAGGCAGAGGGTGGTTCTGAAGTAAGCTGCATGATTAATGGGTTTAAGATTTAGAAACTGAAAACTGTGCAGAAAAGGTTTCTTGAACTGGTTGGGAATATAGAAAAGTAATCAAAGAAATGGGCAACCCTTTTGAAGAAGATTCGGTGGATCTGATTGTGCCAATTATTGAATTATGAACAGCAAAGTTAGTGAATTCTTGAGACCTATGAAGAGCCTTGGACAGACACGATTCACAAACTTTATTGAGAGACTCAAGATACCAAGCAAATTCTATGAGCCAGTACCCAAGAATAAAATTTTATTGTTCAGTTGCAAGAGGTCTGCTACAGAGTCCCAAGGGCAATCAGTCACTGCAAACCATAAAGGAAGACCGTAATCTTTTCTCACACCCCATCCTATCTTGCCAGAACAGAGAATGTGACTTAAATTAATTCTTTCAACGTGAAAATCAAAATTGACCACCATCACTGGCACAGAATGGAGATGCTCAAGGCACTATGTCACAGCTGAGGCATCACACTTCCATAACAAAGAGCCTACTGTTGATGTTATTATAATGGATGGGGCAGTTCTTGTAAGAGCCCTTACACCAATCAATGGGTCTACATTTGATTCTTAAAAGTCCTTTCTAAGGTACAGAAGCACATACATAAGTACAAACAAACACACATATTTGATGTGTATAGAAGAGACAGTATGAAAGCACAAACAATACAAAAAAGAGGCACATGAGTTTGCCCCAGAGTGATTATCACTCCATAAACTCTTGGCAATTGGGCAAGCTTCCTTAGGAGTGACCATTTAATATTGTCACCAAAGGGGATGCTGCACTTTGTAGAAAAGCTGAACAGGCCACTACTGAACTACAAGGCAGCACTCACGAAGAGGCACATACAAGAGTTCTTTTGGATGATGCATATGCTGCAAAGCATGAATGTATCTCAAGTGAAATTGTATGTAGTTCAGACACTGACATTGTAATCATAACAGCATCTATCATGAAAAAACTGGTTTGGACAAACTATGGAATAACTTCTGAAGAGGAAAAGACGAGGTAGATACCTATCCATGAAATTTCTGCAACAGCAGCAGCAGCCATGTGAACAAAAGCCTCAGCCCTTCCCTTTTTCCATGCATTTAGTGGGTGTGACACAGTGTCTACCTTTCATGGAAAGGGGAAGAAGTCTGCATGGCAATCATGGATTATGTTTCAGGGTGCTACACCCACCTTTACCAAATAAACTTCAGCACCACCAGCTGAGGAAGATGAAAACCTGTAAATCATTAAAGAGTTTGTGTTGCTAATGTGCAACAAAAGCAGTAAATATGAATATGTAAATGATGCTAGACTCATTCTCTTTGCAAAGAAGCAAAGAGCTTATGCTTACTTTCCCCCTGCAAAGGTTGTTCTTAGGGAGCATTGCAGGAGCAGGGCACATTTGGAGCCAGTCTTCAGTATGCCATCCAATTTTGCCAAGTCCAAGACACTTGGGAGGGCGATAGGCTGATGGTGCCTGGTTTCCATATTAGATAGATTTACCAGTAGTAGCCAAATCTTTCCAAGTAGGTTGGCCAAGGCACCAGCCACCCGTTGAGATACTACCGCCAGAGAGTTATTGGGTCCTTTGACTGGCCAGACAGTACTACATTGCATCCCTCTCTCTGGTTATGGCTCATTTCTCCTTTGCCTACACATACACAGAATAGTCTGGCCTATTCTTCACACATGCTTCTCTTTCCTTATACACTTGACAACACTGAGATTACCAAATAATTCTTCTTCACTGGTGAGGTTAACCACTGCAATGTAATTGTTTAGCGGCTTTCCTCGTGGTAAGGGTAGAAGAGACTCTTTATCTATGGTAAGCAGCTCTTCTAGGAGAAGGACACTCCAAACTCGAACCATTGTACTCTATTCATGGGTGGTACCATAGCCTCTGTACCAGGGTCTTCCACTATCTTGGGTTCGAGTTCTCTTGCTTCAGGGCACACACTGGCACTCTATTCTATCATATTTCTCTTTCTATTGTTATTTGAAGTTTTTATAGTTTATATATGAAAAATTTATTTTAATGTTATTGTTCTTAAACTACTCTTGTAGTTTATTTACTTTCATCACTGGGCTATTTTCCCTGTTTGAGCCCTTGGGCTTATAACATCCTGCTTATTGCCCAATTACTTTTCATACCTCAGGATGAGGTGGGTGAATTTCTACCATGGGGGCAACACCAACTGATTCTTCCTGTACGACAACTATTTCAAATTTCGCGCCGCCAAGCACAACGGAGAGCAGCCATCCGTTGTACCGTGCAACACGCAATCAATAGGTTCCTGCGATAACAACACCATTGGTTATTAGATGATTTTTTTTTTTTTGTATGGATCTCATGTTATTTTACTCCATATTTATAGCCTATAGTGTCTCATGTCAGTGAATATGGAACGATTATTTTGAGTTGAGCTTCATAACGTTATTTAGCCATATTGACATGTCACCAGCGAAATAAAATGCGTACTTTTGAAATGGTCGGCATGGCGTAGTTTTGAGAGAGAGAGAGAGCCTTACCTTACCTTATTGCCTTATTTTTTGTTTGGGTTCCCCCAGGTCCCTCAGTGTGAGGCACCTCGTATATCCACCAGAGAGTTGCTAATGCATCTCCCGGTGTATTTTGCATCTTCCAGTCTTGGATGGTCTGGGATGCATCTTAGGTATTTATCGAGCTTATTCTTAAACACATCTACGCTCACTCCTGATATGTTTCTTAGATGAGCTGGCAGCACATTAAATAGTCGCTGCATTATCGATGCTGGTGCGTAGTGGATTAATGTCCTGTGCGCCTTTCTTAGTTTACCTGGTATATTTTTTGGCAATATTAATCTACCTCGGCTTGCTCTTTCTGATATTTTTAGCTCCATGATGTTTTCAGTAATTCCTTCTATTTGCTTCCATGCTTGTATTATCGTGTAGCGTTCTCTTCTCCTTTCTAGACTGTATAGTTTTAAAAATTGCAGTCTTTCCCAGTAGTCAAGGTCCTTAACTTCTTCTATTCTAGCAGTATAGGACCTTTGTACACTATCTATTTGCGCAATATCCTTTTGGTAGTGTGGGTACCATATCACATTGCAGTACTCGAGTGTACTACGTACATAAGTTTTGTAAAGCATAATCACGTGTTCAGCTTTTCTTGTTTTAAAGTGTCTGAATAACATTCCCATTTTTGCTTTACATTTAGCCAACAGTGTTGCTATTTGGTCGTTGCATAACATATTCCTATTTAACATTACACCAAGGTCTTTAATTGCTTCCTTGTTTGTGATTATCTCATTATTAGGTCCCTTGTATGCATATACCATTCCTTCTCTATTTCCATAATTTATTGATTCGAATTTATCGGAGTTAAATACCATCCTATTTATCTCCGCCCATTCATATATTTTGTTTAGATCTCTTTGTAGTGAGTTCCAATCTTCATCACAAGTAATTTCTCTACTTATTCTTGTGTCATCGGTGAAACTTCTCACTACGGAGTTTTCAACATCACAGTCTATGTCTGAGATCATAATAACAAATAGCAGTGCAGCTAATACCGTACCTTGTGCCCCGCCAGATATTACCTGGGGTTCATCTCATTTCTCGTCATTTGCAACCACTATCTGTTTTCTGTTTTGCAGGAATTCTTTTACCCATTTTCCTACCTTTCCCACAATATTATGCTTTTTCATTTTTTTCTCTAATATATTGTGGTCTACCTTGTCAAAGGCTTTTGCAAAATCTAGATAGATCACATCTGTGTCTTTTTCATTTATCATATTTTTGTATATGTTTTCATAGTGTGCTATCAGTTGGGTCTGTGTACTTTTTCCAGGCACAAAACCGTGTTGACCTATATTAAACAAATTATTTTTAACCAAATGGTTCATTATTTTCTTTTTTATTACCCTCTCATACACTTTCATAATATGTTATGTTAGACTAACAGGTCTATAATTGCTTGCCTCTAGTCTTGATCCACTTTTGAAGATAGGGGTTATATAAGCTAATTTATGTTTAACATATATCTCGCTCATATCTACACTTTGTCTTAGCAATATTGCAAGCGGCTTCGCGATAGTGTTTGCAGTTTTTTTTAACAAAATCGCTGGAACTCCATCTGGTCCGGCTCCCAATCCATTTTTAATTTTGTTTATAGCCTTGACAATATCTGCTTCATTAATATCTATATCCGTTAGATATTCAACATTTTCTTCTCTCATTTGTTTCATTATTCTCATTCGCAATTCTTGGTGTAAACTCACTCTTATATTTTTCTGCTAATATGTTGCATATTTCCTTTTTTTCATTCGTTAGCTGTCCTTCAATTCTTAGAGGGCCTATTTCTAATCTCCCTTTATTCATTTTTTTTGCATAGGAGTAAAGTACTTTTGGGTTTCTTTTTATATTTTGAAGTGTCCTTTCTTCTAAGTCCTTTTTTTCATTTTCTTTCGACTGTATAATCTTTTGTTCTGCATTTTCTATCTTACATTTTATTTCCATCATTTTCCACACATTTTTTTCTTTTGCAGGATTTTTCTTCCACTTTCTAATTTTCTGTAATAAGATCCTTCTGTCTCTTGGTATGCACGTCTTTTGTTTATTGTTTTTCTTCGGTACATATTTTTCAACAATTTTCTCCAGTATTTTGTACAGTATGTCCGTATTTACCTGTATATTATCACTTACAAATACATTTTTCCATTCTTTATTCAGTTCTTCATTTATTTCTGACCATTTTATATTCTTACTGTAAAAATTATATATTCCATATCCTTCCCAAAGTTTTGTGCTTTTATTAATTCTGCGATCACTTGCTTTGGAATGGACTATAAATTCTATGACATTGTGGTCTGAAATTCCCGTGTTGTACACTATTATTTCTTTAACATAATTCACCTCATTCACAAATACTAGATCTAGGACATTTTCCTTTCTTGTTGGAATGTGGTTTATTTGTTGCATATTATGTTCTAATAGCATATCTTGAAGCTTTTTAAATTGCCTCTTATCTTCTGCGCTACTATTACTCTCTTTTTTATATGTATACATACAACCACTTTCTTCTATCCGTTCTTTCCAATTCACGAAAGGAAAGTTAAAATCTCCGGATAGAAGTATATTCCAGTCTTTATGGTTTCTACATATATCATCTATTTTTTCTATTATTATGTCAAACTCCTTAGTATTTGGGGGTCTGTAGACTACAATATTTACTACTTTTTCAAATTCAAATTCTACCGCAATCAATTCACATTCTGTGTTGCTGTATTTTTTACAGAAATTTCCTTGATTTATGTCTCTTCCATATATTGTGGTTCCTCCTTGATTCCTATTTTTTCTGTTTGATCTATAAGTTTGGAAACCCTTTATCTGGTCATCACTGCCAGTCTCTTGGGAATACCATGTTTCACTTATATTTAATATATCTATTTTTTCAATTTGGGTTAGTTCTTCTAAGAACTCTATTTTCCTTTTAGAGTTACTCGTGACTAAACCCTGTGCATTCATCACTATTATGGTTTGTGTTTCATACCCATTATTTAATATTGGTAATAATATGGATTCTCCCATGCTTCCTTCCTATTCTGATATGATGTTCTTTTCTTCATTTCCCGGAATTCTGACATTAAAAAATCCAACTTTTCTATTATATTTGCTCTTTCTACTTCATGTTTATTTTTGTGTGTATACCTGCAATTATCCCCATATCTGCACCAACCCCTGGCATTATAGATGCATTCTTTGTAGTTGGGCTCTAAATGTGCATATTTGGGTTGAAAGGCCTCATATCATGAGGCTTTTGGTTCATAGCGCGGTATATACACGGCCTGCTTTTTTGTTTCTTTTTTTGTTTCATTTTTCCTTTCATTTTTCTTTTCAGTTTGCTGAGTTTTCTTACTTTCATTCATGGTTGCAGGATGCATATATCGACATTTTTTGTTGCAACTGCATCCTTTTCCTTCTTTTAGGTTTTTGCATATTTTTGGATGGAGGGCTCTGCATTCGTCTCCATATCCGTCTAAATACGCACATTTACCATATATTTCATAATTATGGCATATCTTTGGATGCTTGTAGTAGCATCTTTCGCCAAATTTGCAATTCCCTCTTTTCAGCAAATTGCAGACTATATCTTTCTTTTCTTTTTTTTCTTGTTCTTGCTCTTCCCTAAAAGTATGTAGGTCCGGGTAGAGTCTCTTGGGTTTATTATTTGTTTCCATCTGATAATTTATTTCTTCATAAGTATGTTGTTGGATGGCATCATAAGTTATATCAATGATTTCCTCTGCATCCTTACACATATCCTGTTCATTTTTCTCTTCTTCTTCTTTTTCTTCTTCTTCTTCTTCTTCTTCTTCTGTTTCTTCTTCTTCCTCTTCTTTATCTTCAACTATTTGCAGATTTAGTCTCGACTTAATTATATTTTCTATCCAGACTAAACATGTTGAGCAGAATACCTTTGTGTCTTTATTCTTTATTTTTTGCTGTATTTCAGCACATGTAGGGTGTGTTGGAACATGGCAGGCATCACATTTTCTAATCAATTGTTGAGAATTATTAATGGAATACCTTATCTTACATGTATTACACCATTTTGGCATTCTTTTTCCCAATGCATCAATCAGCATATTCACCATATTGGACTTCTTATTGTTCTTTGATGGAATGTGTTGATTGATGTAGACTTTCTTTATAAGTCTCTTTATCACTTGGATCTTCTTTGGAATTTCTTCTATTATTTCGCTGATGTTTTCCGCAGATTTGCTCCAGTTTATTGGATCGTATTGTTTCAATATGTCTGCGAATATTTTTCCGTCACACTGGTTGGAGTTACTAGTGACCTCTGTTATCAGACGGTCAAGCTCTTGTTTCGCCAACTCATGGAATTTACTTTTGCTGAGTCCAGCGATGTCTCTCCAAGCCTTGCCTGCATTGTACATAGCCATCTTGATTAGATTTTTAGTAATTCACAAGATAACTATTCTATGTCGACGTTTTATCCCACTTTTCTGACCTCAAACTAATCACCGACTATTCACGAAAACTTGTAGCTATATTGCACTCGACAGCCTTTTGTTATCCGCGTTAAATCAGGATATTTTTAGGGTCGCACAAGTGTAATCACTCACCGGCATACAGATACAACTCGAGAGAGAGAGAGAGAGAGAGAGAGAGAGAGAGAGAGAGAGAGAGAGAGAGAGAGAGAGAGAGAGAGAGAGAAATGTGGTATGGGTGAAGTCTGACCATTAACATCTGGGGAAATATTGATGCGTGAAAACTTTGAAGTTTGCTATATCTCAGAATACTTTGAAAAAGATAACAAAAAGTGACCGATTATGTACATTAGCACATAAATAAATGGTGGAATTGTTTTGTTTTTGTGTCTAAAGTTGAAGAGGATTTTAAGTGAATTGTAATGCGATATCAGCGTAATTATGCTATAAGCATATAAGGTTATGAGAAGAACTCGAGCTCTGTTATGTTCTTTAACTTATTTATTTGCTTACCATTTTCTATAGGTTAGACTAAATATGTAAGCTATTTTCTTATATCAATATTTGCTTGTTTTCATTACTTCCAAAAACAGAAGTCAATATTTGCTTTAATGTAGCCTAGGCCATACATTTTTATACAATTTTTTATAGGCTTATATATATATATATATATATATATATATATATATATATATATATATATATATATATAATGTATATATATATATATGGCTTATTTGAAATATGAAAGAAACACGTTTAAATGTGCAAAAATTTATCATATATATATATATATATATATATATATATATATATATATATATATATATATATATATATATATATATATATATGTATGTATATATACACTATACATATGTATATGATAAATATTTGCACATTTAGACGTGTTTTTTTTTCATATTCAAATAAGCCATATATATTTTTGCTACATTAATGTCTGGATTCTCTTAACGACCTCGGGATCAAAGTCCCAGGCGAAATCACACAAAGACAAAAGCTTGTGACCGGCCGGGAATCGATCCTTGGTCCGATTCCCGGCCGGTCACAAGTTCTTGTCTTTGTGTGATTTCGCCTGGGGCTTTGATCCCGAGGTCGTTAAGAGAGTCCAGACATTAATGTAGCAAAAATATATATGGCTTATTTGAATATATATATATATATATATATATATATATATATATATATATATATATATACAGTATATATATATATATATATATATATATATATATATATATATATATATATATATATATATATATATATATATATTAAATGCTAAAACACTTGTGGTATCAAATATTTTGAACATGTTTCTAGGTTTGTCTTTTCTTGTTTTTAAGGATGGAGTTTTGAAGGAAAAGACAGAATTTATTTCTGTACTATTCCATTTATTCAATTCTTGCCCATAGCTGTTTCACCAGCATTTGCTAGGGCATCTCTACAACGAAATCATTATCGTTATCTGGCAGTTCAATCATGCAAACAAAAATTATAAGAAAGTTAAAAACATGAAAAATAACAAATATAACAATTTGAAGGTATTTTTCACAAATATTTCCTATGAAAATATCATCGAAGACATCTGGATCATTAATGAAGCTTCAAAATTCAAGTTGGTGTGCCTAAAATCCTTGCATTGGAGAAAAATTTTGATAACCAACAAAGCCCACAACATTAATTCTTCAGGGTTGAGGATCAGTTCTGGAGGCATATTTTGAAATGTCCTCCTGCTTGAGGGGAGGATATATTCTTGGGAAACTTGAACGCGGAACACAGGCTGCTGCATTCTAATTGCACACTGTTTCCAGCAGTTATCAACCTTTAATTGCCATCCTCTTCGCAAATAACGTATGTCGTGTAATCAACAAAGTGTTGATGTATGGGCCCATTCAGGAAGGTCGGCCAGACGAGTCAGTATTTTTTTTCTTTCTTTCTATCCCGTCAACTGAGCCATGGCCCGGCCCAGTCTCGTACTCTGATAAGACGATGATATTATCTATTTGTATAAATTTTGATGGTTTACACGTACTAGGATAATTTTTTTTTCTTCTATCAATTTATTCAAACAATATCAATATCCTAACATATGATAGTAAAGAATGTAAAGTATTTACTATCAATGTATTCAAACCATAACCTAACATAGGATAATGAAGAACGTAAAGTATATTAGTCTTCATTTGATGTATCATGAAATTTTCTGATCAATTAAAGATTTATGGGATGCCAGTTTTCTATTTAAGACCAAGAGAACTGTGATGGATAAGAATACAAGCTCAGAATCTGGTATAGTTTGATTATTGATAGTAATGGCACATAAAAATACAATATTAATACAGTCACAAATCATAATTCATATGGACATTGATACACAATCACACACACACACACACATATATATATATATATATATATATATATATATATATATACAGAGAGAGAGAGAGAGAGAGAGAGAGAGAGAGAGAGAGAGAGAGAGAGAGAGAGAGAGAGAGAGAGAGAGAGAAAACTGGAAAATATAATACTACATTTTAAGTTTAATTTTTTTCCTATCTTGTTTTCCGTCAGATTTGTTTTTCAACTTTTTATTTAATCTGATAGCGTTGTTGAAGTAGCGTATTCTAAAAAATACAGATATCTTGGCAAAAAAGTTCAACACTTCTTCAGGAATCTCCATTTCAAGTTCTCTTGAAGCCTTTTTAAGTTCTTCCTCGAGTGTTTTAAGACAGTTTTTTCCTACACGAAGACTTTGACTGTGAATGAAGTTAAACACCTCTCTTAACTTAGTTAATTGTAGGAAGAACTCTTTAGAGGGAAAATGCAAATAACTCTTACATTTGAATTCAATTCACGATTTACCTGAAGTTTCACTAGTTTCTTGATTACCCAAATGAGGGTATTTGATGGAAAAAATTTTAACTATGTAACCACCAGTATACTTCTATTGGCATGTCATCTTGCGTTGGAAAATCAAAATAATTTTCACAATCAGACACCAGATCTTTAAACAAAAGGCTTGTTAGGCACACATCTAACGCCATCTCCCTTTCTTTGGCTTGATTTTTTTATTTCATTTGCTGACATATTAGTCAACATGTTCTGATTGTTAAAATGTCCATTAGAGTTAGTTTTATCACTCATGATTTCAATATTTTTGCCAAGCAATAGTGTTCTCATCCTATGCTTGAAATCTACAGGATTTGGATGATCATATGGTCCATTCATCTGCCTTATACAAGCAACGAAATGTTCTAGGCAGTCCTGATTCAGCCTTTGAGTTAAGATATAGTTAACGCCGAAATTTTTTTTTCACCATATTGAAAAGTCCAATCAGTGACTTTGACGAAAGTATCACCCCTTTCTGGAATCTATAAATACACCTGGTTTTTAGAGATTTGACTTTCATTTTACTCACGCAGTCTATCACTCTATTAAGTACATTTATTTGTTGCTCCATGTGTATTCCAAATCCACTGCGCATTTGCAAGTCTTCAATCATTTGGTTTGAATTCATGACATCAAACCAGTCGCTTATGAGATATATGAAGTCAGATGTTTGTCTCCAGTTTTCTGATTACAATAAACCTCCCTCACCAAGATAACTAATAGCATCAGCACATGATTTTGATAGTAATTACACAGCATATTTGACTCATTATCTTTGTTGACCACTAACACATAAATGCATTTCGTTTGCTTTATATGCTAAGCCATATTCCGATGTGCTAGAATTAATCATTTCACGAATACTAGAATATGTCACATGCTCCCCATTTTCTAAATAGAACCCTGAATCAGGTAGGTTGTTTCTTACAAGCTTTATAAGATGTGGAACATCAGCAAAGACGAATATTTGTCTATCAGCAGCAGGGTTCTTGAAATGAATTTTATCTTTCAAGGGATCAATGCCCAGCTCATTCCACATTCTTATGTTCAACGATCCCATATCACTGACCACCGCAACAACTGTAATACCTATTGCTTCGACATTCATTATCACAGATAATGAAATTTTTGTAAATTGTGACTGATCAAAGTCATATTATATGGGTTGTTTCCATTTAGCAACAAGACCTTGTAGCATAACAACCGTTACTTTATCATGAGAACCGTAGAGAACATCACTTCCCTTATCTATATAGTATTCACTACTTACGGAAATCTCATCAATGCTTAAAACTGCAAGCCTTTCACTTTCAGAAAATGTGTTCACTTTGGCACTCAATAAAGATATCACTGAAGCTAAAATTCCAGGTTCACAGCAAAGTTTGCGCGATCTTTCTTTCAATGTGCTTGCACATGGAAGAGGAAATCCCTTTTTAACCCTTAAATATTTATTACACTTTGGAGTCAAACTTCTTAATGTCAAGGCAGAAGCAATATCTTCATTACTCCATTCGCTAACCTTATCTTTTGTTGTAATAGCTTTTATTGAGTGTTACTAAACAATGGACTCAAGATACTTTTAGTTCTTTTTGTCACCACATTTCTTATAATTTTCACAATGTTTTCTCGTAGTCCAGTATTTTCTTTTCTCAGCAAAATATTTTCTTTTAATTTTTTCACTTCATCCTTAAGCTGTTGTAATTATCGTTTTATCTCCTCTGGAATTACCGCAGAAGTAACTTCGGAAATAAAAGATTCATCAGCAGTATTTCCAGGGCACTCAATTGCAGTTTCAACTGCAATATCAGTCTTAGTCAAATCGCCGCCGTCTTCATTGATCATTTGACAAAGTTCTTGCACAATCCTCCTATCGGTCCTTTTCTTCACTCTTCCTTCTCTTGCAATAGATGATGAGGTTATAATCACTCCTGAAATAAGGACAATAACAACGTTAAGGAGATATTTTTGTATGCTTTACATGGAAACCGTGTATTATTCTATGAGCTTTTTTCGTGCATATATACAGTATATACACACACACACACACACACACACACACACACACATATATATATATATATATATATATATATATATATATATATATATATATATATATATATAATGCGATACATATGAACATGTAAAGACATTTATATGAAAATAGAGACGAGAAGGTTATAATTAAACAAATTGTACTAACCATTTGGGAGATGAAGAGACGGTACAGCATCGTTTTTCAATGTTCTTTTGTTCCTGCTTGGTTCACAATTTAATAAGCGTGACTTCATGTCGTCTACATAATCGTTGACGGCAAAGTGATCTGAACAGATGACAGCATTTTTATGATTTATTGAGTCTGCACGACGACATGCATTCTTCCACTGCTTAATTAACTCCTCGTCTTTTGGAAATCTAAAATATTTCACTCCACTATCTTTTGTTTTTTGTTTAGTGTTTGAACAGCCGAAACCCGAACAGTTACTGGTCATTTTCCTTAAAATCAATCCACAACCAGAGCAGAATGTTAGTGTCCTTCAAAGGAATGAAGACAGACTGAGAGAGCCTTGGCCCACGTGATGAGCCAGGTCGGCGAGTCATTCATAATCCTCTGTCTGTCCGACCTTCCTGGGCCCATTATTGCAGTAAACTTGAAGTCTCCTCCGGAGCGCTGTTGTCATGTGATCAGTGTAGCATATATTGAGGGGCTTACACAGCTGCACTCAACTCACCTTCCTAGCATTGAAATTTGTAAACTAAATTGGTCTTAGACTCATTGTGGACTGTGAGGACATGCTGTTTTTTTCATCATAAGGCCAGTTACCAAGTTTGGCTTGCTGTATACAATCAGCAATGCTTTTTCAAATGGTGATGATTCCTTTAAGGACGTCTACTTCTTACGAATAGGCTGTCCCTTATTCCATAAGGAATATAGGAACCCCTCCCACATAAAGGTTTAGGATACTAATAAAGTTTTCAAGAATGATTCAACTAAGTATAATGAGAATTTCTTGTCCTGTACAGAAAACAAAATATTGTTATTTAGATAGAACCATATTGCACTGTACCAGCTTAGCTTTGGTTTGGTAGGGGCTAATATTAATGATCCAATAAAATAGAAAAAAAAAAAACTTGAAACACACTAGATTGTGTACAATTTTATTAAAAGTCTACTTGGAAGAGAATGAAAAATGTTGTATTGAAACCTAAAGAAAAGATATGCAAGTTTCCTGGTCTTTTTTGGAACCTAACCATGCCCTTATGAGTGGATTCAGACAATTTCCAACTTAATAGATCAACTCGCAATTTCTTCACAATGACCCATTTTATTCTTGCATTCAGGAAGATCAAACCTAACATTCATTTTTGCTCTTGATATGAGCTATACTAGTAATCGGCTACTGGCACTGCAAGTGATTATTGACGATGTTGTAAACAATTCTTATATTTTCAGGAACACATTAGACCAGCTAGTAATGGAGATGAACCAGTTAGACGCCCGCATTGCAAAGCTCTCAATCCAACTCAATAACCCAAATACACCAAAGGATATTATTGACCAAATGGGAGATTTCTTACAGGTATGGTTATTTATGTAGCTCCATGCTTAACTATCATAATAATAAGATTGATGTTTGAATATGATATATACCAGGAAAATGGTAAGAATTAAGGAAATCATTTCAATAAAAACACCCAATTTAACAATACATATTGATATTCTGCAATAAAACAAAAGTAACATGTTAACTGCTAAGAAACTCCTTTAAGCATCAGCAGCATCATGCACACATGTGCAAACAAATACATTTATCCATGTATATATATAGTGTATATATATATATATATATATATATATATATATATATATATATATATATATATATATATATACACGTGTCTGTGAGTGTGTAAAATACAATCTGTAGCTCGAGAACATTCTTGTATGTTAAAAGGGTTTTATTAATCTGGTAACTTTTTTTCCGATTTGTGATAAATTTTGTTATACACACATCCATACAATTTACATGCGCAGACCTTCTTTCATGAATGCATATGCATATATATATATATATATATATATATATATATATATATATATGCATATATATTTATATGTATATATGTGTGTATATATATATAAAGTATATATATAAAGTATATATATATATATATATATATATATATATATATATATATATATATATATATATAATTAAAGCACATGTATGTATTTATCTGTTTATCTATCTATCTCCATCTATGTACCTTTATATATATATATATATATATGTACATATATATATATATATATATGTGTGTGTGTGTGTGTGTGTGTGTATATATATATGTACTGTATATATACATGGATGTGTGAATACTTAAATATATATATATATATATATATATATATATATATATATATATATATATATATATATATATATATATACATGGATGCGTGAATACTTGAATTGTATTTTCAATCAAATTGTACAGTATGTGCAAATGTGTACACAAAATGACAAAATGAGTAGTGTGCTGTACTTAATCGCCAGCCAAACTCTTGGTTAATACATCCTTGATCACTTAGAAATTGCCTTTAGATTTTTGGTTAATAGGAATGATGTCTTCACTAAAAAATCATAACATTTAGTCCAACTGCTAAAGTAAGCAAGCCTTCAAAGGTTTAAAGGTAATAGAAAAGTTTAATGATATGAAATATTTCTGGAAATTTAAGATAAACTCCCAGTAAAGGTTATATGTGTATGTGTAAAATCTTCACTGCACACTTCTAACAATAGAAATACTCTAGCCTCATTTGGCAAACTCAAATATCCTTCTATATAATGAGAAAATTTTCTCTAGTACTTCAACAAACTTAGAATAGAATTTTTTAAGTAATATTCTTGATTTAGCGTATTGAAGACTATTTTCAGTCATGCCTTAAAGCTGGCAAAACTCCAAATATTTCTAGACTTCTCAGGCAATGCCCTTATTTTGATTTATGAGAAGAGAAGGAAATTTTTTAGTGACCTCATATTCTTATGTTTGAGAACATTGTGGATGCCTTTTCCATAAACATATATGTTTAAATGTGAGAATATTGTGGAAAAGAGTAAATCCATTAAAATTGAATGGGAAACAGAATATAGTTTTCCTAAAAAAGAAATGCTTATAGACTTATAGCAGTTGGCAGCAAATACTACTTGATTTATGCTCCTGGGACACATATTACTGTATTTGAGACTACTTATTGTTCTTGGAGTAAGTAGTAAATTGTCTTTATGCATACTCACAATTTGTGGTCATGATCATTGTATGCCACAAATAGAAAGATGCACTTTATCTTATATCTTTAAAGTTTAATTTCTACTTGTGAACTAATTTTTTTTTTGGTGCTATTAATTTGATTTCATTTATGCCTTTGGAGTATTAGTTGAAAAAACTCAGGAATCAAATTATATTTTACATAAATTTATTGTTAGATTAAATAACTAGGGCGAAATATTATTTTAGGATTTTTCAAATGAAGGCAGTGGGTAACACAGGGATTATTCTTGACATATTAATATTTTGTTTTACATACTTGAACCAGGTGGCAGCAGCTGAACTCAATTCCCTCAAGGAAGGGATTGCAGAGGTTGGAAAAGTAAAGGTGGAGGTTGCCGAATACCTCTGTGAAGATCCCAACACCTTCAAGATTGAGGAATGCTTCAAAATACTGTATAACTTTTGCACAAGGTAATTACTAACTGTATTTACTGTTCAAGTTTGTAAAGAGGAAGGGGGGGCAAGAAAAAGAGACAACTGTTTTTGTGTAAGTGTTACAGTAAGCAAGCAGGGTATGGGTTGATTCTTTGAAGTAGAATGAATTTTTGTTTTAAAATTGATCATAATTAAACAATCCTGTGGCAATCATGAATTTAAAGTACTGTAGACATAAATTACATGACTCAATTAATATTTAATACTGAAGGAGTAACCATCTAAGAATGTTGTCTGTAGACTGAAAGAAAGATTGAAACCACAGGGAAATGAGGTAAACAAATATGCAAAAAATTCTGATCATAATAATATATACTTTATATATGAAGTAAGCAGTCCTCTACTTGGACATGAAACAAACTGTAAGGTAATCTATTGTGAAAAAGGAGTCGGGAGATTGCTGTCCGTCTAAACAAAAAGTAGAGAAATATAGAAGCATAAGAAATAACATAAGCTATTAGTTGTTTTCCTTCCTAGTAAATAGGAGGAATAAGCTTGTTTCAAGTTTCATTGAATGGCATAGTTTGGTAAAACCAAATACAAAGGACAGTCAGAATTATAGAAAATCTTATATGAGATGCACAGTGACCTTATTGAGTGGTGTTGAAAATTATTATTTAGATCATTGATACGCTTTCTAAAACTATACCATTACACAATCAATGTTTAAGGAAAAAAATGGATGACCTGGTTTCTTACTATAATTATATAAGCACACTTTTATACACAACCTCAAAGGAAAAAAAATCTTGAATGACACTAACCCCTTTATGTTAACCCTTTAAACTCGTATGAATGGATAATATACAGTGAACCCTCGTTTATCGCGGTAGATAGGTTCCAGACGCGGGCGCGATAGGTGAAAATCCGCGAAGTAGTGACAGCATATTTACCTATTTATTCAACATGTATATTCGGACTTTTAAAACCTTCCCTTGTACGTAGTACTGTTAACAAACCACCCTTTAATGTACAGAACACTTAATGCATGTACTACAGCACCCTAAACTAAAACAGGCACAAATATTAAAGGCGATTTTATATCATGTGTTTCCTAAACACCTGTTCAGCTACTGTGCTACTCATTTTCTCTTAATGGGAGAGATGGAAGATGCCAGGAGCTCTTGAGGAGGATGAATAGTGGATTTATGCCTAGGGTCAACTGGAGGAGAGGATGACTTTTCCAGCGGAATCCTAGGAGTACTGGTCAGTTGAAGAGGTGGAACACCTCCCACAAAGGCGTCGTAGATTGCTCTAACCAGGGCGTTGAATCACGGTTCTTTGCCTACTGCGTCGCAGACCGAAAGGTCTTCTGAGAGGATCGAAGCTGAGGGTTTCTGAAAAGGTAGAACATTCCTACCTGGATCAATCAACAACTGGACAGAAGAAGAAGCAGATGGCTGCGGCTTTGGAGGTTCCACTTTACGGGGGAGCGGAACAAGGCATCTTTTCTGTTTGGGCTCTTCCCGAAGGGGAGTGTCAGGAGTCGTCCTTACAGCGAGATGTTCTTGGAGAGCGGTGATCGTGGGTAGATCTGTGGGAAACAGACTTATGCTCTACGGGTAAACGGCAATCTAAATCTGATGGTCGGGCGGGCCAGAGAATGAGAGGAAGAACTTATATAAGGCGCTTGCAAATGGTGGGTTGCCGAGTGCCTATACCCTAACGAGCGATGGAAGCCCAAGAAGGAGTGTGTCTGGCCGGCTGTCTTCGATGTAAAGGAGATCACCCACGGTCTGGCGAACACCTAAGAAATGGCGAGTGGAGAGTCACAGGAGAACTAGGCTAAGCTGGAGACCGATGAGCAGCTGTCAAATGACAAGCTGCTGGTGATCGGCGTGAAGCTGTCGAACGCTGGGTGGCTGGCGACTGGCGAGCTGCAGGAGAATGATGGGTAAGTACTGATCACTTACTAGTAGAAGATCGACGAGTCGGTGGTGAACGACGAGCTGCCAGAGAATGACAAGCAGCTGGCGAACGGTAAACCGTTGACAATCAACGAGAAGCCAGAGAATGATGACTGCAAACAGTCGGCAAACCACGAACTGCGGAGCTCGATGAGCAGTCGGAGAATCCGGAGATTTTATGGCGGCTGGTGAACCATGAACAGCTGTCAGGTGGCGAAAAGTTGGAAAGTGACGGTGGACAGGCGAACGCTGCAAGGCTGGTTAATAGCGAGTCCGATAAGGCAGGCGAGGGTTGGGAACCAGAAGGCTGTCGGTGAGGCTAACGAGATTCTTCATAATGACGATCTCTAAGAGAGAGCTGCGCCCGAGGTGACAAGTGACTAGGAGTGCACGAGTAGCAAGATCCTGGCAAGAGACAATTCTCTGAGGTGGATTATCTGATGGACGAAGGAGGAGAGCCAAAGAGACGTCCCTTAGCCAGAAGCAAAGGAGAACATCTTAAGTGACAAGGAGAATCCTGGACTCTGTGAGCTCGACAAGGATGGTGAAGGTCATTCGAAGGGGAGGACTGCTCAGTAGGAAGATCTCTGGAAGATCTCCGCATCGGGGTCTCTATGGGGGACCTCACTCTATGACGAGGGAGATGCCCACCCACAGGAGAAACCAGCCTCAGACTTTGCTCTGCCCCTAATGGAAGAGTCTGCACAGCAAGGGAAGAAGCGGAGTCTTCGGCAACAGCGATGGTGGAAGAGGCAGGTCAGAAATCGTCAGCAGACACAACAGACGACACCTCAAGATCACACAAGCCCACACTCAGCAACGATAATTCAGGCCAGGTGTTGTCCTGGTCACAACTCGTACCCGGCACTTAGGACACAACAGATGCGGGTCCATATCAACGGATAACATAAAGTCCAGCAGGAGCGGCCCTCAGGTCCTGGGCAGGTCCTCATGAAGACGGCCAAGAAGAGAGCACACACACACACTGAAAAGAAAAAGCAAAATAAGTGATTAGTTAGCAATGGCAAGTCAATAATTTGTGAGGGGGAAGAGCGGCAACATCCTTTCCCCTCCCGAGGCAAAAGCAAAGCAGGTTCTCAGCCCAGGAGTATGTGTGAGCGGGGTAGCAAACTAGCGGGTGGGTGGTTAACCCTCACTAAAAATCTAATGGCTTGTTTTTCAGCTTTGCCGAAAGCAATACTCCCTATAAATAGCGTTGGTTTGTATTTAATGACGGAACAAACTTACATTAATAAGCTTCTATGTGAAGTATAGTACTTTACAGTGCAATACCTCTCGTTATCATATGACATAGAGACCAGTATAATGTTGATAAAACTATGTAATCGATTTTATTTTTGTTAAGAGGTGTGTTATTATACATACAGTAAGTCTGTATGGATACAACACAGTTCCTATTAAGGAATTGTATTTTTTTTTTTTTATAGTTTCATTTTATCATAATATTTATGCACTCCATGTGTTATTTTTAGTCCTAGCTGTGTCCATGCCATAAAGTGTTTTTATGTCTTTGATTATGACTTTACTAATGTATTAACAATGGGGGTGACTTTGCTGCTTACATACAGTACACTATTTAGGAGTGGTCAACCTACATCAAAATATGAGTTGCTACTTATCGCAGGAATTGATCTTATTTTTATCCCAAGGACCTAATATATATATATATATATATATATATATATATATATATATATGTATATATATATATATATATATATATATATATATATATACATATATATATATATATATATATATACATATATATATATATATATATATATATATATATATATATATATAACTACATATGTCTGGGTTTATAAGTAAATATACTGTATAGGCTACATAAATTGTATACTGTATATGTATGTGGGATGAAAGAAATTTAATGTGTAAAAATTAAATAAAGTGAGAAGTTTCATATGATCTATAACATTTTGTCTTATACCTCTACAGGTTTAAGCAAGCTATTGCTGAAAATGAAAGGAGGAGACAGCAGGAAGAGCAGGCAGAAATTCGAAGAAGAATGCGTGAAGAAAATTCTGTCAAACGCCGACCATCTTCACAAGGTACAAATTTAATTAATGGTCGTATTTTTCATGAATTTGAATATAATGTTACAGTATTCATATTACCATATCTTGCTAACAAGATGTGTAGATATAAAAAGATACTTGCATAAGCTGAAATAAGTTCAGCCACCGAGTTAGGTTATTGACTACTTGTCCTCAGACCTGATAGAAGTTACCTTCACTTACTGGGAGTAATATTATCTGCTTCATCTTGCTATTAGAGCATTTTCTATGATGAACAAGGAAATATCCAGTTTCCAAACTGACTTTCTTTAAATCAATTATTCACAATGTCAAGTTCATTTTCTCCTATGAATGTAATGTATTCACCTTTCATAAACAGTATTTTATCTATTGCCGTTTTGAAGAAACTTTTCTTACATAATAATTGTTGCAGCTTAGCTAGTAATAATAAAAACAATTGTTAATGACATAACTTTTTGTAAGATAAGTACTGTAAGTAATATCCACTTTGTCATAGATTGTATTGTTATACTAATGAAATTTTATTAATATTAGGTGGAGGACAACCTCGACCTGGTTCATACAGTGGTTCGGAATCAGAAGTCAATATCATGGAGAACTTGCTTTCTGACATTCGTTCAGGCTTTACACAGCGAAAATATGCTGAAATGGCTATAAATAAGGTAAGATATTCAAGATTCTCTTTAATGTTATCACAATTTGAGTCTCCAATTTTAGTTGCTATTAGATTATATTTTACTGGTTTTTTGGTCATGTCTTTTTGAGGATTGAAAGTGAAGTACTTGCTGAAGGTTATGATAGTCTGAATTTTGAAAAATGAATAATTTTCATCTGTTGATAAAACTTTGAATGTACTGTTGAAAAAAGGGACTTAAAAAATTGACTTTATCATGCAAGATTCACATTATTCTTAGATTAATTTATTAGTTCAATTATATGTATTATTTCTATGGATCTCCTCTAATGTTCTTATTGCATCTTCTCTGGATGGTCAAATCTATCAACATCTAGACTACCCCTAAAACTAAAAGCTTTCCCATTTTCTTTCCTTTTGACGTATACTTATGCCTCAAGTAAACTAATTAAACAATCTAGCAGTTAATGTTAAGAAGTGAAGTTGTGCACATCACAGAAACTTTGCCTTTTTCAGTCTGTCTTGCATCAGTTTGACACAGCCCTGTTCTCCAGTGTTAGGTTTTGTTAGTTCATTTAAAGATGTCTTCCTCCAGATTGTTCAAGGGAATTGTTTTTAGGCAAATCATGATCCATATTCTCCATGCCTCGTAATGGGAACAGTTTTGTTATTTAAATAACCGTTGTGAGGAGTGCGTAAAGGACGTTTCTATGGTTACCTACAGAATTAAAAGTTAGAAGCGCAAAAGGAAACATGATTTTAGTTCGGAGGAAATCCAAAAAAAGATTAGGCTAGTTGGTTATAATGGGGGAAGAGAACGGTAATGACATGACAGCACTGAACTCAAATATAACACTTAACCAATCAAGTATTGACAGTGGTGAGCTTTTAAAGTTCTTAACATTTGTAACTTCTTTTGTGAAGCTCCACAAGGCAAGCAAGTCTTCACTTATTGGCAGTAATTCTGATTTTATCTTCCCTGTTTTTGGGCTCAGCCATGTCGTCGTGATGGAAGGTTCCTTTAGGCAGCTTTCTAAGGGATATTTAGCTACAGTGATACTCCCAGAGAATTAAACATAGGTCTCCAGAATTGTAACTCCTGGCGTGAGGATCCTTAATATAACTTTAAGGATATCGCATAATATCAGGGGACGTAATTTTTGATACGATACATGGCAATCTTCACCCCGAATAGATTTTACCCTTTGAGGGGGAAGAGTGGCGAAAATGAAGGGGAGCCGTTATCAAGGATACCCGGTGGATCCCCTCCCTGTACTACTACAGCGCCTTATTCCTTTTAAAAGTAGCATTTAAGCACGGTGCTCTCCCACACTTTTCTCAGTTTTGTTACTATTTTCAAGGAATATTATCATCCAATCTCCAGCATCTTCAGCCTCTGGAAAGTTGAGTATTTAATCTTTCCTGTGTATAATTTTTAGCTCCCTTCTCACACGTGAATTAACATAATTTAGTGTGTGTTAAGTGGAGCACTGCCATCCCCGGAGGCGGCCATTTTAAGACCGCTGTCGCACGCCATAAATGCTTTATTTAGTTAGTAGTGCGACGTTCTTGGTATTTAGCTATAAAGAATTTTCTAGCTAGTTAGGCAAAATTATACTAGTGAAGATCAAAATTACACATATATAATATTTCCTCTTCCGAAAATAACATTCTCTCGTATATGATAGGGACTGGGTGGTATCACTCATAGCCGAGATCCCCACTCGAATTAGGCTAGCCTAACCCGTTTTAGTGTACTTTAGTAACGTTATCCCCCGTTTAACTTCTAGTATCGTTTCTATTAATTCGGTCGGGGATATATATATCCCCTAGAATTATTGGTATAATTCGATACCCTTCTCTTCTAAAGAAAAGTGGATAAACCCTTCTTCCCCCCCTGAGTGCCGCCTTCCCAGGCGACAACCCTACCTTCCATCATCGCCATCAAGTAGTTCACTCCGGCTTAACTGGGATAGGGTTTTACTGTCGATTCTCTTTGCCGGCGAGTATCCCGGCCTTGAAATATGACAGTAACTCAGGGTGTATTGTCTTGTTGCCCACAACGTTATCGACAGAGGAATAGTAATTCCTCTGAAGGCTACAGCGTTGTTGACAAAGGAAGCTAGACTTCCCTAGTGTACAACCGAAAGTGGGCGGTATAATTGCCGCCACTTTTCCGGGAAAGGTTGAGCCTGCCCTGACGGCTGCCAGTAGGAAACTCATTATACTGTTGAGAATTCTTCAGTCCTCTCTTGGACTGCCATCCACAAACCTTGTAACTGGTAGTACAGCCAGCAACAGAATTTGTGGCTGGATGGAAGCTAGAATCAAGGTATTCCTCCCCTTCCATTTGAATTCTCATTCTGGGAAGAAGGCTGTAGAGGCAATAGTCCCTACATTCCCAATTATTGTACTAAACTATAATAATACGGGAGTCCTTCTTCCCATTCTTTCTCTCCCCCTGTCATCTAGTGCCGCCAGGTACTAGCCTAACCCGATAGTATACCGGTAAAACTACAGTATAAGACAATACAGTAGCCAGTATTCGTGCAGTATAATAATACAGCAGTTAGAAAACTACAGTATATAATGATACAGTAGTATAAAATTTCCAACATACTCTGTGTATCCTTTCACAGTCCATTGTTGAGACCAAATTTGATGTTGAGGTGAAGTATTCCTTCAACATCCTCATGAATCCTAGATTATCGCGACTCCAATAATTACCATTCAGTATTAATAGTCTACAAGTGGAGGAGTTAGTGCTAATATTCACTGACTCCGGCTCTACGTACGAGAGTTATTCCACTCTGTATTTTCCCTAATAAGGAAATTAAAAATATTAATATTGGAGGTGGTCACAACAATTACCTGGAGAGGAAACACAGATCTGTCTCTTTCCTACTTCTTTTCTAGCTTACTATCCTAAGCTATTATAAATAATAGTAAGTAATACTATTAATGAAAATGTGTATTTATAAGCATGTGTATTTATATCAATGATATAAATAGCCTTATACTCATTTCACCCTTTCTTTCCTTACAGGAGGAGCCCAGGGTGAAGTGTGCAGTCTTGTTCTGCAACCACAAGAGTAAGGACTTTTGTGGGCACACGATGTGCAGCTCTCATGCCCCCTGCTCCATCGCAACTGAAACCCTGAGGTATTGGGACCTGAAGGGTTGCACTGTCTGCTCGGCTCTGATTACTGAGGGATTTGGTGAAGATGTCACTGAGACTATGGAGTCAAGGGATACAGCAAGAGAAACTCTTCGGAGGTGGGTAAGAGGGTTCCAAAAGAACTCCGGGACCTTACCTGCCTAACAAAGCTATGAGATGCCTCCTGTTCCCTAAGGCCCAATGCGACACGTATGTGCCCCAGGTACAGGCCAAGCCTCCCTTAATCCAGCTGACGGTAGAGGCGGACATTAATAAGGCACTCGAGGGCATGGACATCCACCAGGAACGGATGTCAGAGGTGTCTACCGACACCGAAAAGGACCTGCAAGAAGATCCTGAAGAATAGGTGGCTCAACCACCCATGGAGGAAGAAGGATCCGTATCTACGATAACAGAAGACCCTCAGTTTTCTGTGATGGCATATTAACCTGTGCCGTCAATTTCTTCAGCCCCAACTCCCCATCTTGAGCCGCTGATAGCCAAGAGCGAGGCGCTCCTAGGACAACTTCAGCAGATGATGGAATCGTTCCGCAAGGAACAACAGGAGATTAGGAGGGAAGTAAGAGAAGTGAAACGCCCGGGCACTTTCAAAGGCTCTCATAGGCCTATTAAGGTCTCTGACTTACCTCAATGCTCCGAAACCAGCCCCTGGAGATATGCGGAGCATATGCCCATGATGAATGGGAAGCTGTAAATCTCCGAGAAGTTGGGGGCCAAACCCCTTGAAGATCTCCAATTCTGGCCTAACATATAGGTATACCCAGATTGTTACGTGAGAATGCGGGATGAACCAGCATCTCGTGAGGAGACGGAACCAAAAGAGGTCATGGTCTTTGAGCATGACAAGGCGCAGGCTCTCTTGTCCAAGACCCTAAAGAAAGCTGGCTACACCAACTCCAAGGTTTCAGCTTTGAGCAAGAAGCATCCTACCTTCATTGCTCCTTCCTCCAGAGCTTTCCCCTTTTCCGTCAAAGCTCTTGCCTGTGTATTGGAAGCAGTTGACGTGGGCAAACCATGCCCAGTGCTAGAGGAATGCAGACCATTATCTCTAGCCATGCCTACCTGCGAGAAGGAATGGAACGAGGTTCATCTAACCTTCTCAGTCTCTAAACTGGATCCGGAGATAGCAGGTCAACAGTTCAACGAGAACCTTCCAAAACTGCCAGAGCATCTTTTGAGAAGGGAACAGGAGACAAAAGAGAGACTAGCCACTTCTTTGTCTATTCAGAACTGTATGGAAATGTGTGCAGGCCTTTCCAATATCCCAGATATGTACTGTACATGGTTCCTAGCCAAGACTTATATGGGTACCCTTGTCGAGGACATGTACGCTTTTGTTAGGTCTAGGGCCTGGAGAGAGCATGTGTTTGCCGCAGCAACGGTCAGACACGAGTCCAGGAAGCTGATCACTTCATGTATCTGGGGCAAGGACTTCTCCCCAAAAGAAGTGGGTCAGGAGGTCATCGCAAAAGCCGCCACGGAGAATAGGAACCTTCTCCAGAAGTGGGGCATGTCTTCCAAGAGGAAATCATCCTTAGATGCTGGTCCCCAACTGAAAAATAAGAAGATAAGGAAGCCACGCAGGCCTGCACAGCATCCAACCATGACCATGACCATGATCACAGTGCCTTAAATGATAGCTCAGCCGCAAACCACCTTCCAGATGGTGCCCCAGCAGCTGGTAGCTCAATTGCCGGTGTTCAATCCAGGCTTTGAGAGGCACACAACTACCTTTCCCCCCAGAGGTAGAGGCTTAAGAAGAGGCTCCTCAAGGAACCCCTCAAAGGGTAGACGAGGACGCGGTCAAGAAGGTAAATCCCCAGGAACATCTCAACAATGAGATGCCCCAGGTAGGAGGAAGACTCTTCCACTTTCGGGATCGTTGGACCTTTGATCCCTGGGCCCACAGCCTAATCAAATCCACCCACTTTTCCTCAATTCTTCCAACACTCCACCCCCTTATTGGAAGAATATACCTCAGAACTCTTGAACAAAAAGGTAATAAGGAAAATGAAGTCCATCAAATTCCAGGGAAGGCTGTTTTGTGTTCCCAAGAAGGACTCGGACAAACTCAGAGTCATTCTAGACTTGTCTCCACTCAAGAAGTTCATCGAGAACAAGAAGTTCCGGATACTTACCTTGCAACACATAAGGACCCTATCACCGAAAGGGGCGTACACAGTCTCAGTCTCAATAGACCTGGCGGATGCTTATTGGCACCTACCAGTCAGCCGCCCCCTCTCCTCCTACCTAGGATTCAGGCTACAGAAGACAAAATATGCCTTCACAGCCATGCCCTTTGGGCTAAACATAGCCCCAAGGATATTCACAAAACTTGCGGATACAGTCGTCCAACAACTGCGCTTAGAAGGCATTCAGGTAGCAGCATACCTGGACGACTGGCTGGTGTGGGCAATATCCAAGACAGCTTGTCTGCAGGCAGCCACAAAGTTGATTTAGTTCCTAGCACCTAGGCTTCAAGATCAACCACAAGAAGTCTCGCCTTTCTCCAGCTCAGGAGTTTCAATGGTTAGGAATCCATTGGAACTTGCAGTCATACTGTCTTTCCATTCCACCGAAGAAGAGGAGAGAGATAGCAGGATCTGTCAAGAGACTACTGAAACTCAAGAAGATTTCAAGACGCCAACAGGAAAGAGCACTGGGCTCTCTCCAGTTTGCAGCAATGACAGACCCAGTGCTAAAAGCACAACTAAAAGATGCGTCAGGAGTCTGGAGAAGATACTCATCAAACGCTCGAAGAGATCAACAAAGATTGACACCGACCCTACTGCGAACACTCCTAAGGCCTTGGTCAACAGTCAAGAGCCTGACAAGAACAATTCCCCTACAACCACCTCAACCTCCAACGGTAATTCACACAGATGCCTCACCGGAAGAATGGAGAGGCCATTCCCATCAAAGGAAAGTGCAGAGGAATTGGTCGAACCAGTTCAAAACCTTTCACATCAACATCCTGGAAGCTATGGCAGTCTTCCTAACATTGAAGAAACTATCCCCTCGCAGATCAGCCCACATCAGACTGGTCAAGAGCAGCGAGGTAATAGTGAAATGTCTGAACCGACATGGATCGAGATCACTTCACATCAATCATGTGATGTTAGGCATCTTCCGCCTGGCAAAGAAGAAGAGATGGCACTTATCAGCAGTTCACCCGCAAGGGTTCCCTAATGTGACAGTGGATGCTCTATCCAGGCGAAAGCCGATAGAGACAGAATGGTCCCTAAATGCAGACTCATTCTCCTTCATCTTAGAAAAAGTCCCAGAACTGCAGATCGACCTCTTCGAAACGAGCGACAACAAGAAACTACCTCGATATGTAGCCCCTTACGAGGACCCTCAGGCCGAAGCGATAGATGCCATGTCTCTCGATTGGAACAGGTGGAATCACATCTATCTGTTCCCACCAACCAATCTCCTGCTGAAGGTCCTCAACAAGCTAAGATCCTTCAGAGGAACAGCAGCAGTATTGGCCCCCAAATGGCCCGGAAGCAATTGGTTCCCTCTAGTTCTAGAACTGAAACTGAGGCTGTTCCCTCTACCGAACCCAGTTCTATCCCAACTGGTTCAGAAGTTGACTGTTTACGCTTTATCCTTGAGAACCAAAAACCTACATCTCATGATTTTCTCGCCTTAGCAGCCAAGAAAAGGTTCGGGATCTCGAAAGTGGGTTTCCTTCGTGAAAACAATGAAACTGACAGAAATTTCAATAGATTTCTGCCTCTCCTTCTTCATCTACCTTCATGATCAAGGCCTAGCTTCCACCACAATAACTGCGTGTGTCAGTCGGCTTTGACTAGACCTCTTCTTTACGACGTTCAGGTGGACCTTTCAAGTGAAATCTTCAATAAGATTCCGAAAGCATGCGCTAGACTCAAACCAGCAACCACTCTGAAGCCCATATCATAGTCTTTGGACAAAGTCTTGCACTATGCTTCAAATTTGAACAATGAGGATTGTACCTTAAGGATCTAGCACAAAAAGTGATATTCCTGTTGGCTATAGCCTAGGGGCTAGAGTTAGTGAAATAGTGGCCTTATCCAAGAACGAAGGCCATATTCAGTTCACAGAAGAGGGAGAACTGAACCTTTTTCCCGATCCTACCTTTCTCGCCAAAAACGAGCTGCCCACCAAAAGCTGGGGTCCTTGGAGAATCTGCCCTCTGAAGGAAGATGTCTCTCTGTCCTGTTCCCTTGAGGTCTATCTTCGAAGAACTTCAGACTTCGAGGAGGGACAGCTCTTCCGAGGCGAAACCTCAGGATCGAACCTAGCCCTAAAATAACTAAAGACAAAACTCACCTACTTTATTCGCAGAGCGGATCCTAACAGTACACCCGCAGGTCACGATCCAAGAAAAGTTGCTTCCTCGTTGAACTTCTTTCAACACATGGACTTTGATAGACTCCACTCATATACGGGTTGGAAATCACCCAGAGTCTTCTATAAACATTATGCAAAGGCAGGTAGTGTTATAAAATCTGTTGTCTAGTGCTGCGATGAACAGTGGACTGTTTTGGGACTTAACAGTGTATTGACTGAACAGGTGTTAGCACCTTCGAGTGTAATACCTTGTTAGTGAAATCATTACGGTGATTTGTGGACTGTTCTATATAGGCGCAGAATCTAACCAATAACACCAGTGCCGTGTGAACATTTGTACACTGTGTTGAAGCATATCCAACATCTAAGTGAAATCAAACAATTTAATTTCAAAAATTGAGTGGCATTTACCAATGAACTAATATATGTAAATTCTTCCCATACAGGTTATAATATATATATATATATATATATATATATATATATATATATATATATATATATATATATATATATATATATATATATATATATACACATACAGTATATATATACCAAGATGTTTAAATATGCAGGATAGATTCTTTCTAGTTATACATTGCAAATTGTTTTTATATTTTGTCTATGCAAATAAAAAACTATATAAATGTATGTATCTGCGTCTTCTTTGCCCTTAAAAGTACGAATAAAATTGTCCAGAGCCCTTTTATTTTTCCTAAAATAAAATCTTGTTAGTAATATTTCTAAAAGAACAACTTAGTAATCTCAAGAAGTTTCCCTATTGTTCCTACAGAAATACAAACTTTGAATCCTTATAGTCGAAGTCGACAATTTCCCTGCAGTGGGCAGGAAGCCCAAGTTAGTTCCAAACTTAGCGGATATGACAAATATCAGTAATGTCATATATAAGGTCTAGAAGACCATATAAGGAACTCATTCAAAGTAAAGGCACTTATACAAACCCACAGATATAGTACTTTCAAGTAATTCTCTGTTAAACTCCATCACGACGACATGGCTGAGCCCAAAAAACGGATTTTGAGCAAAGCAAAAAATCTATTTTTGGGTGATATGGCCATGTCGTCCTGATGGACCCTCTCTTCTTTCATAGGGAGTAAAACAACTATGTAATGAAAGACCCCACCCGAAACTACTCTATCTGCGGCTATTCCTGCTTAAATGCAACAAGGAATAAGGTGCCGTTGTAGTACAGGGAGGGGATCCACCGGGTACCCTTGATAACGGCTCCCCTTCATTTCCGCCACTCTTCTCCCTCAAGGAGTAAAATCTATTCGGGGTGAAGATTGCCATGTGTCGTATCAAAAAATATGTCCCCTGATATTATGGGATATCCTTAAAGGATACTCACGCCAGGAGTTACAATTCTGGGGACCTATGGTTAATTCTCTGTTAGTATCACTGTAGCAAAATATCCCTTAGAAAGCTGCCTAATAAAGGAACCTTCCATCAGGACGACATGGCCATATCACCCAAAAATAGATTTTTCGCTTTGCTCAAAATCCATTTTCTAATCCTAATCTAACTTCTCATGTCAGGTCTAGAAGCAATAGTGTTCCATTCAGTAAGGATTCTAATGATGCACATGTTAGAGATTTGAGATCCTCTCTTCAAGCTACAAATTCTTTAATCCTAACCACTCTTTTGGACTCAAGAGTTGATAGCCTAGATGCTAATATCCCTCCACTCGCTGAAATATGATTCCCCAAGGACAAATGTATCTGATAAAGTTTCCGCTAACACCGAAAAGGTTGTATCATGCTTTGGATGGAAGTGAGCAGCGTTTGTTTATAAACTCAGCCACTAACTCTTAAAAGGATAAAAGTAGGCACTATTACTTCTACTGCCAAAATGGGTCTCTTGAAAAGCAGATGCACAGCAGTTCCCATGCAAAGATGTAAAAAACTGGAAAACCAGTATGTAATGTCATAGTTCATCCTTTTGAACAGGAAGACAAGGATGAAGAAAGCAGAGGAAGTGCCTGAATATGGTGAGGTATCTCCCTTTAAAAACCTATGTAACCTTATTGGTGAAACACATCTAAATAAGCTGCGATGCAAGTTCTGATGCTGCTTATTCTTCAGTCTTTGGAAATAGCTACTTCCAAGACTATTTATACTCTTCAATTCTCCCATTTCATTTAGGTTAGATTAAATAAGTTGTTATCTCCAATAAAAAGGAATGGCTGGTAATTCTGGTTCTTATTTAGAGTTAACGTCTTTTGTACCTCAAAGATGTTTTGACTTGTTCATTTACCCAATCTTGTTTTAGATTACTATTTGATTACAATTACAATTTAAATGCAGCATTTTCAAGTTGGTTTACTATTCCCCAAAGCTTGAGGGGATTGAACCACAACAAATTTACAGTTCTCGTCCCCAAAGCTTAAGTTGATCAACCCTTAACAATTGTAGCTCTAAAAGTTTTTGGTGGAAGCACTCAAATGTTCTGGGGACTATAAAGAAAGAAGATTGGATGATTTAAATAGACCTTTCAAGTGCATATCTCCACATTCCAGTCATCTCAGTTCGAGAAAATACAGTACCTTTGTTTTCTCAATGGGTCAAAGGTTTATCAATTCAAGTAACTATGTATTGGTCTCAGGATAACAACCCCCCACCCCCAAGTGTTCAGCAGGATAATGGTATCCATTACAAAGTGTTTAGGAATTTTGGGGTTGAACTATTGTCGGTTATACTTGGACAATTGGCTATTTGTGAGCGATTCATTGGAAAGGATTCAGGTTCTGCAAGTATGGTTGCTCAGGTTACTGGATTGCTTGGGGATCCTGGTCAATTTGAAGAGATTTCTTCTGGTTCCAGCTCAGAAGATTCTATATTTGAGAATGATAATAGTAACAGTGTATTTTCGGGTTTTTCTGTTTGAGAAAAGGAGTGAGTCCTTGCGTCTATTGTTAAAAAAGTTCAAAATGTCGTAGCGTATATCAGTTTAAATGTGGATGATACTTCTATGGACCATGATATCCTTAGAGTAGTTTGATTCGATGGAAAGCCTAATAGTAAGGGTTTTCCAGTTATTGCCGCTACGGTAATTATAATCATAATAGTAGGGCGTAAAATTAAAAATCATGTAACAATTTACAGCCTTTTACTCACAAGAATCAGTGCCAAGGTAAACGAGCAACCTCATTAACCGCATATGGAAATTTTTTTACAAAGTAAATACATCCCATCCATACCCTAACAGTCAGGGGAACCAAGCAATAATCACACAAGGGTTGGCACTGGCCAATCATCAAGAACTCGTGTGATAAATATGTGTGCCCAATTCTTTGGTGACAAAAGGGCAGTTTCCAACCTTCTAGTCATATTACCATATTTCCATGGAGGTATAGCTCTTGAAATCTACTTCAACTTATTCTCATCCCCAGAATTCAAGTAATGTTGATAATATCACAAATTTTTTTACGAGGCAAAAAGACCTTACAAAGAAGTGGATATCTTCCATTAAGGGGGCCGGCTGGCTAAACGGATTTTGAGCGAAGCGAAAAATCAATTTTTGGGTGAGGTAGTCATGTCGTCCTGATGGAAGTTCCTTCGTTAGTAGCTTCCTAGGTTATATTTGACTACAGTGATATATCCCAGAGAATTTACCAAAGGTATCCAGAATTCTAACTCCTGGAGCGAATATCCCTTGAAGATTTTTAAAAAGGGATATCGCATAAAATCAGAGGACGTATTCTTGACACGTCTCATAGCTATCTACACCCCTAATAGCGTTTTCGCTTCGAGGGGAAAAAGTGGCAAGAATATAGGAGCGCCGTTATTAAGGCAACGCTCCTACCGTACTGTAAATAGGTGCCACCCCGCCGCCTCGTGGCGCCATCTAGCTATTCTTTGTAGCTTTGTAGGTGTAACAGATACAGTATATTAGGGAGGGAATCGTTATCCTTTGTCAAAAGGAGGGTGGGTCCATCAGGACGACATGGCTACTTCACCCAAAAATAGATTTTTCGCTTCGCTCAAAATCCGTTTTTTGGGCTCAGGCCTTGTCGTGCTGATGGAAGTTTACCAGAGCATTAATGTATTGGTGGATTTTTAATAGTGCCGTTCATCTCGAGATAAGTTTTCCTTTTTGGGCCTCAGGACCTAGAGACACTTGATGTTACCGTTAAAACGTCATTCAACTGATCATATCAGATGTCAGTGCTTCCTGCCCCCTACAGGGAAGAGTCTGGGTAGACTTTAGGAAAAACCCGAGAATTGTGAGTTCAAGGAACAGACTAGCAAACAGTTTGTATATTAGTGTCGTCATATACGTAAAGCATAGATTGTACTTAGATGGAATTGATCTGTGTAGGTTACTAAAGAACCTCCCGAGTCTGGATGTTGATAGAGACAGACAGGTTTATATGCATGTAGGAAACCTTAGTTCAGTAAGATAGACAGTTTATTACAATAAGTCCTTACCTGGTTGCTCGGAACAGTAATAATCTCAGTTCCTGGTGTTTTCCCAGATAATAATAGGATCAAAAGATGCTCTGACATATATATAAAGTCTAGAATATTTGGGGTGAAATGAGACGCAAAGATTCCTACTATTGTTTATTACAAAAGTAAAAATAGAAATCAAGGTTGTAACAATCAATTACAATTTCAGTTTATGCTGAATGAATCTGCATAGGAGCATAATTGGTAATAACAGAAATAAATAAAGTTTCACCTGAAAAGGGAACACAAGCCACTCTATGGGAAATATGTAAAGATTTCACTATGTATTCTGTTGTTACAAGGAACACTATGCATATAAATATGCATGGCACATGTGTTGGACTATTATGCTGAATGTCACCTGTGTAGTTAGAACAGTCTTATAGTGTCGACACTAGACACATTACTCACATGATGTACCTTAAGAGTCTATCATGTACACCCTTCACTAAAAAGTCCCAAATAGTGCACTGTTCTTTGCAGAGGTCAGGCAGCAGGTTTCAGAACACTACCTGCTGCCACTACGAAATGTTTAATTTCCTGTAGTTGCTTCGCTTAGTGTTTGAAGAAGACTCTGGATGACTTCCATCCAGTATAAGCGCGAAGGCTTTCAAACGACATAGTCTGAAAGAAATTAAGGGACGAGGCGACTTTCCTCGGATCATGACCTGCGGGTGTACTGTCTGGATGCGCTCTGCGAATAAAATAGGTGATTTTCGCCCTTATCTGTTTCAAGGATAACGTTGAACCTGATGTTTCTCCCCTGAAAAGCTGACCTCCCTTAAAGTCTGAAGTTCGACGAAGATAGAACTTTAGGCATTCCACTGGGCAGAGGGATGCTTCTTCCTTCAGAGGGCAGATTCTCCAGGGACCCCATCTCTTAGTGGGCAGCTCGTTCTTGGCGAGAAACGTTGGGTCCGGAAAGAGGTTCAGTTCTCCGCAGTCTGTGAACTGAATGCGGCCATCATCCCTCGAGAGGGCCACTATTTCGCTGACTCTGGCTCCCGAGGCTAGTGCAAATAAGAATATCACCTTTTGAGTCAAGTCCTTTAGTGAACAATCTTCATTGTTCAGAGTTGATGCTAAGTGAAGAACCTTGTCTAAGGACCATGAAATGGGCTTAGGATGGGCTACGGGCCGAAGTTTAGCGCAGGCTTTGGGAATCTTGTTGAAGATTTTGTTAGAGAAGTCTACCTGGAAGGCATAAAGCACTGGTCTGGATAGGGCGGATTTGCACGTAGTGATCGTATTGGCTGCTAGACCTTGTTCATGGAGATGGATGAAGAAGGACAGGCAAAAATCCATAGAAATCTCCTTAGGTTTCTTTGCCTTGACGAAGGCGACCCATTTCTTCCTGGAAGACTCATATTGTCTTCTTATAGACTTTGACTTGTACTCTTCTAAGAAGCCGATACTTTCTTTTGAAATCCCGAACCTTTTCTTGACTGCCAAGGTGAGAAAATCATGAGATGAAGGTTCTGGGACTTCAGTGATGAAGCGGAGACAGTCAATTTCTGCACTTGCTGAGTCAGAACTGGGTCCGGCAACAGGATCAGCTTCAGGCGTAGTTCCGTTACCAGGGGGAACCAGACACTGTTGGGCCATTTGTGGGCCACTATTGCTGCTGTCCCGCGAAAGGATCTCAGCTTGTCGAGGACTTTCAGCAGAAGGTTGGTTGGAGGGAACAGATATATCTTGGACCATCTGTTCCAGTCTATAGACATCGCGTCCGTTGTTTCCGCTAGGGGATCCTCGTACGGAGATACGTACCGGGGTAGCTTCTTGTTGTCGCTCGTTGCGAAGAGGTCTATTTGCAGTTCTGGGACTTTGCGTAAGATGAAGGAGAATGATCTTGCATCTAGGGACCATTCCGACTCTACTGGGTTGAACCTGGAAAGAGCGTCCGCCGTCACATTGCGGAATCTTTGAAGGTGGACTGTTGACAAGTGCCATCTCTTCTTCTCCGCTAAACGGAGGATGGCCAGTATTACCTGATTCAGATGAGGTGATCTTGAGCCCTGTCGATTGAGGCATCTCATTACAACCTCGCTGTCTAGGACCAGGCAAATGTGGATCGAGCAGCGAAGTTTCAGTTTCTTCAGCGAGAGAAAAACTGCCATGGCTTCCAGAAAGTTGATGTAGAAGGTTCGGAAGAGAGGAGACCAGGTTCCTTGGACTTTCCGAGGATGAAAGTGGCTTCCCCACCCTTCTCTTGAGGCATCCGTGTGAACGGTGGCTGACGGTGGAGGTGGATGCAAGGGTACCTTCTTCTTTAGGTTCTTGACCTCCGACCATAGCTTGAGTAGGGATCACAGATGATTTGGTACGGGCTTCTTTAGATCTCTTCGAGCTTTTGATGCGTATTTTCTCCAAACTCTTGATGCATCTTTTAATTGTGCTCTCAACACTGGATCTGCCACTGAGGCAAACTGGAGGGACCCCAACACGCACTCCTGTTGCCTTCTTGATATCTGGGCGGATTGAAGGAGTCTCTTGACAGATCCCGCTATCTCTTTCCTCTTCTTTGATGGAATGGAAAGGTAGTGTGACTGTAAGTCCCAGTGGACACCCAGCCACTGGAACTTCTGAGCTGGAGAAAGATGAGACTTTTCCAAGTTGATCTTGAATCCCAGGTGTTCCAGGAACTGGATCACTTCCTTGGAGGCTTGCGTGCACTCCTCCTTGGATGCTGCCCACACCAGCCAGTCGTCCAGGTAGGCTGCTACCTGGATTCCCTGTAGGCGTAGTTGATGAATGAATGCATTTGCAAGCTTGGTGAATACCCTTGGGGCTATGTTTAAGCCGAAGGGCATGGCTCTGAAGACGTATTGTCTTTTCTGTAACTTGAACCCTAGGTAGGGGGAAACCTGACGGTTGATTGGTATGTGCCAGTACGCATCCGTCATGTCTATGGAGACTGTGAATGCCTGTTTGGGCAAAAGGGTCCTTATGTGTTGAAACGTCAGCATTCTGAACTTGTAGTTCACTATGAACTTGTTGAGTGGTGATAGGTCCAGAATGACTCTGAGCTTTTCCGAGTCCTTTTTCGGAACAGAAAATAGCCTTCCTTGGAATTTGATGGACTTCGCCCTTCTTATAACCCTCTTGTTTAAGAATTCCTGAACATATTCTTCCAATATGGGGGTTGAGTGTTGGAAGAATTGAGGGAAGTTGGGTGGAGTTGTGTTCCAACTCCACCCCAGTCCATTCTTGACTAGGCTGTGGGCCCAGGGATTGAAGGTCCAACGATCCCGGAAGAGAAGAAGTCTCCATCCTACTGGTAGCATCTCACTTGGAGTGCTGGTTGGAGGATTTACCTCCTTGGCCATGTCCGCGTCCACCTCTGTTGCCCCTGCCTCTGGAGGGGTGCTTAGAGGATCCTCGAAAAGAACCTCGAGACTTCGGCCTGAAAGTCGTCGACTGCCTTTCAAAAGCTGGGGTGAAAGCGGGCGCCACCGTCTGGGGAATCAGCTGGAAGGTGGTGGTTGGCTGTGCTACAGTCTGTTGCACTGTGGCCATGGGAAGCTGTTGTTGTCTAGGTCGAGAGGGCACTCTTGGTCGTTTCGTCTTCCTTTTCGGCTGGGGACCCTCGTCAGCGGAAGACTTCCAGCTTGGGAAGAGGTCTTTTCCCCAGATGTTGGAAGCTATCAGCTTCCTCGGTTCATGCCTCACTGCAGCCGAGGCGAACACGAACTCTCTGCAAGCCCTACGGGCTTTGATAAAGTTGAACAGGTCTTTGGTGACCGTCGCCAAATGAGCCTTGGCGAAGACCATGTACATATCTGGGGTTTCCGATATGCTTGCCATCGTTTCTAGTCCCGTCTGCAGAGACATAGAGGTGGCAAGACGTTCTTTTGTCTCCTGCTCCCTGCGCAGGAGAAAGTCCGACATCTTGGGGAGGTCTTCGCCGAACTGACGTCCGGCAATGTGTGCCTCCAGCTTCCCGACTGTGAAAGTGTTATGCACATCTTTCCAATCCTTGTCATCTGATGGAAAAGCAAGGGAGAAGAGTCTACACTTTTCGAGTGTAGGACAGGGTTTCCCTGCCTCCACTGCCTTTAAGGCAGCCTTAAACCCTTTGTCCATAAAGGGAAAGGCACGAGAGGGATCAGCAACAGAGGAAGGGTGCTTTTTGCTGAGAGCCGGCACCTTGGAATTAGTAAAGGCCCTCTCTTTCAAGGTGTTTGAGAACAAGGCTTGGGCCTTGGGGAGGTAAAAAACGATGACCTCTTTTGGCTCTGTCTCCTCTTTGGACGAAGGCTCCGTCCTCAGACGGACATAGCAATCCGGGTAGGCCCCTTTGCTGGGCGAGAACTCTACATCGTCCACTGGGACAGTGCCCAGTTTCTCGGAGAGGAAGATCTTCCCCCCTGACATCGGCATATGCTCAGCATACCTCCAAGGATTGACGTCAGAGAAAGCAGGAAGGTCCTTGATGTTTAGCTTCTTCGGGGCTAAACGCGTCGCCACGATCTGGTGCATCTCCGTCCGAAGAGAAGCCTCCTTCTCCGACGATTTCTTTTGCATGTCCTGGAACAGGGAAAGAAGAGAGTGCAGCGTGCTCGTGATCGAATCCAATTGGGGGGCAGAAGAAGAGGTCGAAGGCACCGGTTCGGCCACCGTCGCAGAAGAAACCAAAATCGTTTCGGCTTTCTCGGTCTCGCCTTCAGGGGGTACGTCATCCTCCTGCTCCAATTCTTCAACGAGGAGATTATGCTCTGTCTCCTCTGAGACAACCGACATGTTGTCCTCAAGCTGGATGCCTTGCAAGACATCCAAAACAACAGATTCTATCGGAATCTGGACAAGGGGAATCTCGGGTTGAGCCTGGAGAATAATTGCATCCGAAGATGCCCAAGGGAACAAACAAGCCCTCATCTTCGCATTAGGAAGATATGGGCCAGAGGTGTTCTTCTGAAAACCCCCGACCCATTTGCTGCATCCCTAGACTCTGTAGACTTTTGATCATCAAAAGCCTCTTTAATAAGTTTGTCCCAAACAGTACTGTACATACCTGTGGGTCCCAGTATTTAAGAGATCCCTTCGTGACTACGCAGCGAGCGTGGGCCCTGCACATGTCATGGCTGCAGAAGTTCCTACTGCGGACCCTGCAAAAGTTGTTCCAGCACTCAGGATGCTCCTCCTGTAAAGAAAGAAAAGCATACGTATAAGTATTCGGTGAAATTCTCAGATTTCATCATACATATTTATTCAAAAATATTTAGCTTAGGATAGGGTAAGCTAGATGAAGAAAAAGACACCTACTGTGTCTCCTGTCCAGCCCATTGCTGTGACCTCCCTCAATATTGAATACTAAATTCTTAATGAATTTGGGAAGAATATCCTTGGATATAAGGTGTCTTCTTAACACTGTCTTCTTTATTCAATATTGAGGAATTGGTAATGGTTGTTAACCATTAGAAGGGCAGAGAATCGCTCTCTTAATTGTGATGGTCTCACAATGGGCTGCCCATGAGCACCGTGTAGGTTGGAAAAAATTTTGTATGGGCTATGGCAATGACTGCCGGCGGCATGCCGCTAGTACTGCTGTGCCGGCCAGCGTGTTCTAGGCTATAGAAGGCAAGCACGGCCTTCAGGGTGATGGGCGGCAGGTCGCTGGCTGTTGCTCTGCCGGCAGGTCGCCGGCAGTTGCTCTGCCGGCAGGTCGCCGGCAGTTGCTCTGTCGCCGGTAGCCAGAGGGACCTTCTATCAAGTAGAACCCGGCGGCAGCCGGCGATAAACTGTCTAGACTTTGGGTTGCCGGCGTAAGGCCTAGGGAGGTCTAGCCTCCTGTAAGGGCAACCTAACCCGACCTGGGAAATCATTTCACCAGACGGACGGATGCCGAACACAGACTACTCTGATGTCCCGTTCTAGGCTCGAAACCGACTCAGTGGTTAAGAGAAAGAAACGGGACGTCTCAGTAAAGATTTGCCAGAACTCAGTTCAGGGCAAATCTAACTGAGGGTAGCCTAGGCTAGTCAGAGGGAGAGGAATTGCTCTTAAATCCCACCAGGAGATTGGTATTGGCTCGAAAGGTATAGGAGGTGTCAGTCTCCCCTTAGAAGGCAATACAAGAGCAATTGGGGACATGTATGAAAGTATACTAAAGCCCCTAGGCTAGTAGCCTAGGAGCAGTGAGAATCGTTCACCGAAACTCTCTCGTATACTATCTTGGAAGAGGAAAATTGAATGCAGTAATATCTTAAATGTATAAAATGTTGCCTGAGCTTCAGTAAAATTTTACCAGGAAGGTTATATCATGCATGAAGTGTGAAAGTGCCTAGGCTAGGAAGCCTAGCACTCTGTGAGGCTCAAAATCATGCATGAAGTGTGAAAGTGCCTAGGCTAGGAAGCCTAGCACTCTGTGAGGCTCAAAATATTTAGCCAAATTCACGACAACAAGGACATAATATAAAAATCCCTAGCTAAAGTGCTAAATAGCTAAAGTTAAGAAGCAAGCGATGCCGGGAAAGTCATTCTTGGCTAACTAAATGTACAAAAAGAGCGACCGCGTCCATGACGCCATCCGGCTGGCAACAGCTCTTGTTACGTTAATTACGATCTCAATCGAAGAGTAAAACTGGCAAGAGCTTACATTTACACAATTCAAAGATATTACTTAACTTTCCAGAGGCAGATGAAGCTGGTGAAGACATCATAGCAGCGAAATAAATCCAAAATAGCGAGAGATAACACGGGATAAACACCGGTCAGCAAAGCTACAAGGGAAAGAATGGCTAGATGGCGCCACGAGGCGGCGGGGTGGCGCCTATTTACAGTACAGTAGGAGCGTTGCCTTAATAACGGCTCTCCTATATTCTTGCCACTTTTTCCCCTCGAAGCGAAAACGCTATTAGGGGTGTAGATAGCTATGAGATGTGTCAAGAATACGTCCTCTGATTTTATGCGATATCCCTTTTTAAAAATCTTCAAGGGATATTCGCTCCAGGATTTAGAATTCTGGATACCTTTGGTAAATTCTCCGGGATATATCACTGTAGTCAAATATAACCTAGGAAGATACCAACGAAGGAACTTCCATCAGCACGACATGGCCTGAGCCCAAAAATGCCATTTTTTAAGGATAGAACTTTGATATCCATACCACTTAATAAGGTGGCTTATGACATTCTAAATTGCATATGATTTTTGCCTCTGACCTTCGGTTTTGTGACGCCAGGGCCATTTATCTTGAAAATTATTATTTTTTTTTTTTTCAAATTCTATCTCCTCCATTGATAATTAATATTAAGACCTGGGATTACTATCCTATATAGACTTGATGTAGACCTCCAATCAAATGAAGTTTTTTTTTTTCTAAAAGTAATTTTTCTTGCTAGATAAATTTTTTCATTATGGTAAGAAAAATAAACCCCAAAAATCGGAAAAAATATTAAGAAGAAAATATAAAACAAAAATTGGAAACAAGGGCAACATTTGATTGTTTTATAATGTCTTTCTATGTTATATACCAAATTTCAATGCCATATCATAATAGAATTTGAAGGTCAATAAGTATAGTTTTGAGATATGGGCATTCAAAGTTTTTCTTTGTATTTTTATAAAGACAGTATTAATAAATATTGATTATGAATTTTGTTCCTTTTTGGATATTAATAAACCAAATCAAAGTTATTTATCATAATTTAATCATAAATGAAGCTCCCTTGCTCAATATCTTGCCTCTTTAGGCAAGACTGTTGCTCCTTCAGTAACTCCGATAATTTCGCTGATATTGCCCACTTCTGAACTCTTATTAGAGCGAATTTTCTTCTTCCTTATGTTAGCAATATGTTGAAATTGTCTTTTCCTCTTTAGCATTATGAAATTCTTGCCAAAACTGAGAAAAACTGACATAAAAACAAGTGAATGTCAGAGGTCAAACTCAAACGTATACTCTCTATGAGGTTTGTGTTTGACTAAAAGCCGAAGGGTGTAATTACCTTGTAATACATCGTTTTGTGACTCGTGGAATCTATGCAGATGCCATTGCTCATAATTTGTTTAATATTAGAATGTAATAATTATCAAAATTTACAATAACAGAAGAAATACTGTATTTCTTGTAGGGAACAATGTTTTTGGTTTATTGGGTTACTTTTATTAATTACCCTGTAACTATGAATGCAAGAGGAATTTTGACTAAATATTTCATATACGCATTCTCCATTTCCATTTGAAGTTCGGTGAATTTTTTCAGAATTTTGTATTTCTCGTCCTATACCCCGATATATTGGGATACCGGCCGGGCCCCTTAAATAATTTGTCTGCTGCCTCTTTTGCCAATTTGTCTTCCTCTTCATTTCCTGGCACACCCACATGAGCTGGAACCCAGCAAAACTTAATTTCCTTGTCTGGAGTGCTAGAGGTATACAGTCACTTCAAAATTTTCAAAACTAAAAGATTGGTTAGATTAAAACCAGTCAATGCCTGAAAGTTACTTTTTCAATCACTAAAAATAGTGACATTAACCTCTTTCATTAATGCTATTTTTTCAGTAGCAGCCGAAATACCATACAGCTCTGCTTTAAAGATAACTGTTGCTAAAGGGAGTGCATGTTTACAATTAAAATAAGTACAGTATTGAAAATCAATGCATGACAAAGTACTTGTCTGGATATGGGAGTAGGCTCACCTACATTTAGAACACCAAATGTATTTTATTTCTATCAGTGATACTAGCAGATTGCCATTTGAGTCGGCTAACACATCTCCCCATAATGGATATTGGCTGTTCATATCACCCAGAAGAAATGATTGTGGGAGTCGCTTTATCACCTCATAGGAGAAACTAACATCAGGAGGCAAATAATGAACATAATGTATATTTTTTATTTAGATCTATTTTGAATGCTACTGCTTGTAGAGTTGAATTTAAATCTAGATTTTTTGGGGGAGGGAATGGTGTGGTGAACATACATGAGACTTCAGCCATGACTTCTCACCTGAGGATTACATGAGGTTCTGAAACTGTTGTAGTCTCTAGGGCATAGAGTAAAAACATCTCTTATTGTTTCTTGAAGACATGCAACTATAGGTAAATGGTCATGCATTAGGAGCTTCAGCTCTTCATATTTAGACCTCAGACCTTGACAGTTTTACTGCAAGATTGAAGAGAAAATAAGATTTTTTTTTAAAAACTCCTATGCTGAAGTCGTTCTATCAGAGTTTTTTTTTTCTTAATTGATGGGAACCTCTGAGACTCTGTAAAAGTATGTCTAGCTAAGCTTGGCTTAGCATGTTTCTTAGCAGCCTTCTTATTTGGTTGTTGAGGGGGCTACATTTTTCTTAGCAGCCTTCTCATTTAGTTGTCGAGGGGGCTGGTGAACCTCAACATTAATCTTTGATATATTTAATTTTTCTGAATTCACCATCTTTATTTTTAGATAAAATATCATACCTATTGCCAATAGGTATTTTTACATTTCTTATAGGGGCAAAAGATGCAGTTTCCCTCTTTTTCAATTAAAAGGGGAAGAGCTATTAGGATCATGTACATTCTTTGTGACAGGAGCATCTAATAGCTCTCCAGCTGAAGAATCTTGACTGAGACGACAACCTAGGGTTGTACACCCGAGCTGCAGAAGATTCAGTGAAAGGGGGCGGTGTCTCTTTGATGAGATGCACCGATTCTAGATCATGAGGCATGGTATTTGACATAAAAGGTGATTTGGAAAGAGGAAGCTTTCCATTACCTGGTCTAGGTGGTGTTGCCCATCTCTCCATATGTCCAGCATCTTTAGATTTTAAGGCCTTGGCAAAACTTTTTTGTTTTGCCTAGAAGTCGCCTAGCATATCCCACACTGATATGCTTTACATTTGACTTTTTAATAGTTGCATCTTCTATTTGATACTGAGGATATTTCTGGTTGGTTGGCTTGTGATCCTGGCTACAACTAGTGCACTTTGCAACAGAAGTGCAGGGTTCATGCTGAATATCAGAACAATTATCGCAGATCTTTTCGTTTTTACACCCTAGAGGAATGTCCAAATCTGAAGCAATTGTAGCACTGCAAAGGTTTCTGTTTGTAAAGGCAAATTGGTATTCTTTCATTTTCGATGTATACTTGAAAGGGTACTTCATGGTTTTCAAGTGAAAATAATCTTAGTGATTCTGGGAATCCTAAAAAACCTTCCAGATTTCTTCTCTGCTAAACTCATAGAGGTCACTCAAAAATCATCCCTCTTCCATAGAAAGGATTCAGATGTTGTTTGATATTTACCTTTACATTGTTCTATTTTTATGTTAGCATAAAAGACTAGGTTTTAGATTTGACATGAATTAAGGTGGATTTCTTGTCAAATCTAGAAATGTCTCCACATTCTATAGTACCTACTTTCTTTTGTGTCAGCTTGCTAAATTCATGTAATTATATTTTTCTCCCTTTGATTGATTGATTGAGATTTTCTGGCATTATTCTCCCTTTGAGGCTTCAATAATCTACATTGGGGGCTTAAGCTTTCTTTTTGTTATCAAATTTGTTTTGGGGCCAACAGATTCACTCTGATACTAGTAACTGGGGGTATATACATCAAGTTTTCCAGTAGCTACATTGCATAATGCTTTGGTGATGTCACTATTATCAATGTTTATTTTTCGAATTTTACAGATTGCCTTAAAAACTTCCTCATGATTACTAAGCAGATCCATGCTTCCCTTATCTCATTATCTTTATTTCATTAATCTTATGAGATTTAAAAGACATACACAATGTTTCATAATGAGAATTTATTAGTATATCACATGTACGAATGACTTTCGGTTTCTTTACATTACCATCACTTTTCTGAACATTTGAAGAGTGGTCCATTTTAGTTCCTATGTTGTCAACAGTTCCTTGTTGAAGGCATTGGGGAGGGGTGCATCATTTGAAGGATCTATAAGCAAGGGTTGTATTTTGTTTGTTTGCTGGTTGATATACCTGCTTGAGAATATTATGAAAGTATCTTACATTAGATAGAAGCTCAAGATAGAGATGATTGGCGAAATCTGATTTGGGCCCTTTGCATCAATAGGCGTAGGATGATGGTGACCATACTTTGGATTGGAAATTTACATTTTCCATCATTGGCACAGTGAAAGTATATTTCCCAGATGGTCCACTCCATGCCCTACCTATGGGATAGCACCAATACAAATACAGACGCACATGTGTAAGCTAAACTCGCCTGTTAGAACCGATACAAAAAATGTGGACTCATCCTCCTCATATCTGTAATGATAGGCTTTCATCCAAAAGGGTAAAATCCTACCTCAAGGATGGTATCCCCCTAGATTCTAATGACCAAACCTTTGAGAATAGTTATTTTTTTTTTTTCCAAAAATGGTCCAGACCATTTATGGGATGGCTGAGATCATCCAATACTCTCACTTATAATGCAATCACCTCCCAACCGTGATCTCTTCTCTCTTTCATCTAAGCAGTCAGTAACGAGTGTGGAAATATCCACCCCATATAAGAAACAAAATAAAGAAATAAATAATAAAAATATATATAAGGATAAGGGAAATATTACTCATAGGACAGTAAAATGAAAGAGAGTTTATAAAATTTGGAGGTTGAAATAGTAGACAAGTAAAAATAGAATTGAGGGAAAAATTTAGTCAAACTGGAGAAGCAGTTTCCTTAAGTCCGAGAGCCCTCTTGCCCATCATAAGGCTTTTGGAAACTATATTCTGCGTTGAAGCCTAGTGACTTCAGCAAGAGGGTCTCTTCACAGGAATGATGGGGAGAAATTCTAGATAATTTAAATCTACCAGGAAAATGGATTTCTCATTTGTCAAATCTCTCCATATACAAGAGCTTCTAGAAATATCCAAGGCTCTTCAGGACCAGGAATTACTGGTGGTAGGGAAAATCATTGCAGTGTTTTCAAACAATTTAATGGCATTGGCCTACATACGGACCCCAAAGGGACAAGGTCATAATCCCTTTACAAATAGCAGAGATGTTATTGACTTAGAAAAATATAAGAGGAATAAACCATCATTCCCAGTTTATTCCAAAAAAGTTGAACATCTTAGCAGATCAGTTAAGCAGAGAAGTCGAATTCTTCTAAACAATTGGTCTCTACATCCATCAGCATGTCTATAAATTTGGAAATGGTGGGGTTGACTGAACGTTGACATGTTTGCAATGTCACTGAACAAAAATATAGAAGTGTTTTAGTCACTTGTTCTGGATCCCTTAGCATGGAAGTTAGGTGCATTGTTACAAAACTGGTTAAATCTGGATCATTACACACTTCCACTGTTTGCCATGCTTCAACAGGTGATAAACAAGTTCAGTATTTCTGCAAACACCAGGATAATACTAATAGCCTTGTTTTGGTTACCTAGGGAATGGTTCAAAGATCTCTGTTGTTGGAGTGTCCGAGAAGATTGCTGTACAAAATCAGTCTGCTAGCACAGCCAGTTTCAGAGGTCATTCATCCAAACTCATCTATGCTATATCTAACCGCTTGTAGACTATTCATCGTATTCTAGAAAAGAAAGGGTTTTCGTGGCACTCTAGTGTCAATCATAAGTTCCATGCCAGTCAACCAATAGTCTATCAATCATGGTGTTATTTTGATTTTGATTGGGGAAAATTTAGGAATGTATCAATGACTTCAGGTACTTTAGACGATTTTGTTAAATTTTCAAATTTCCTTGTATGAAAAAAAAAATCATTTCAGTCAGTAAGGGATATACTGTAGGTCCATGCTTAATTCTGCACTTGAATATTGCTTAAATCTATCTGAATGTATTGAAAACCTCCAGCAGTCAGCTCTATTTTTTAGAATTTGGGTGTGGTTTTACAGCATTTAAAAGGTTCCAGTTTTGAACCATTGGGGAATCTTTTGCTTAAGTATCTTACAGTTAAAGCACTTTTCCGATTGGCATTGGCTTCAGCTAAATACATATGCTAAGTGGGGGCTATGACTGATCGTCTAAGAGCCCCAGCCCACACCCAAGGTCTGGGCAATCTGTACACGCACAGGCTAAGTGAACTACAAGCACCATCTTTTAAGGTTGGCTTTGGGGAGTATAAGATGATATCGCTTTTGCCTACCTTCAGAGCTAGAAATTATTTTAAGACTAAGAAATTACCACAATTCTTTTTCACACCCTTTCTTTTGAAAAGGACGAGGGTATTACATCAGAAAATATATTTCATTTTCCAGTAAGATTCTTTCAGTATTATTTGCATAAGATCATGAATATTAGAGGTAATGACTCTAATTTGTTTTGTGGGATTAGAGTTCCAAATGATCCTTTGTTCAAAAATTGCAATGTAATTTCTTGTTAAAAGTTAGGTCACAGAAGCTCACGAAGAATTGGATGAAAGTCTAATAAAATCCTTGAAGGTTAGGGTTCATGATATTTGAAGTGCAGCTACATCTCTTAATTTTTGCCAAATCTTTCTTTAGAAAAGGTTTTATTGGCAGTTCAATGGCAAACTAATTAGTTTTTTTTCACTAAACATTATCTTTGAGTCTTGGTCTGTTTATCAAGATTGCTGGGCTCAAGTTCCTTTAGTGGCCGCTGGCAATGTGGTCTAACATTTTTTAGTTTAGTTTAGTTTTCTTAATTTACTAAAATTCTAGTTTTAGTTACATCTTGTGGGAATTATATTCATAGGTAATTAAGAGTCAAGATATCGCTTAAGGGAATAATCTGGAACTCAATACTTCAAAATATATTTTGAGATTTTTTGTTACCAATGATTTAGACCAGGCAAGTCTCTTTCCTTTATTAGTGACCCACCTCCATCGGTGTGGGAGTCAGCAATATGAACAATCAGGGGAGATTGAAAGAAAATAAAAAACTGCCTTTTAATAATAATCTATTTTTCTATATTCACCAGATGTTTATGCATATGCCTACCCCCCTCCCAATTGACTTTTGTTGTCATGAGGATAGGGAATATAGTTTCAATTTCGAGATTAAAAAAACGGTTCTATGGCTTGCCAAACTCTGCTTCTTGTCAAATCATCTCATTGCTTTATTAGATTCATAAGTCTATCGAAAGGAAAGAATATGGGAAATTTGTTAGTTTCTGGTTAAATGTTGATAAAATTGACCTTCCAGGGGAGAAGGTGAATACAGTATAGAAATAACAACTTTTATTATCAAAATTCTGCTTTTTATGGCACAGTAAGCTGTGACTACACACAAGAGAAATTCGAAAGATGGTAAAATCTTATGATCAAAGGATTTTTATCAGATCATAGAAATTAATAAGGAGATGTAGTGTTGACTCTTCCATTGTTGCAAATGAAGTAGTTCATCGTAAATTTGATCGATTTCCTTTTCATATTGGTATCTTTTTCTTAGAGCAAGAAAGGCAAGAAGAATGATGTAAGCCAGAATGGAGGAATGACATCTGAAGATGAACCGTCTGCCTGTAATTCTCCTCGACTGAACAGACGCCGTATGGGGTCATTTTCTGGCCCAACTGGACCACAGGGAGACAACTTTGTTAATGATAATTCACCTGGTAACTAAAGATGAACTCCAGTTCAGATAATTTTATTAACTAGCTTAGCTATTTTGTAAAGTTTTAATTTGGGGTGGAAATTTGGAATTTTATAGGTATAAAGTAATGATACTAAGAAAATAACTCGTTTGGTTTTTACTCTAATAAAGATGTAACACCGAATGGCAGCCTACGGAGAAGAAGGTCAAGAGTCCCATCTGAAGAAAATGAACATGAGCTTATGGATTATCTTCATACAGCTGGTCATGATGGATCAAGAGAAAGGAAATCTTGGACTGGAATGGGTAAGTGTAAAAGAAAATAGCTTTTTACCATCATTACAAAATACTGTATTGTAATTTTATTATTTTTTGTGATTAACTCATTGCTGATTTATCAATTGTTTATTTGCTAGCAGAAGGTTATGGCTCTCTTGATCGATCATTTGCAAGAAGAGCCCGTGGTGGAGGTAGAAATCGTCCAAGCCTATTAGCTTCTGAGTCATCATGTGAAAGGGAACGTCCAGCATCTCCATCCACAAATCCAGATCATAAACCAGAGTTACCTGATCAACATAGGCCAAGGTTAGTCTCTTGCAAAGTTTTTTTTTTTTACGTTAAGGATAGTCAAGGTAATTTTACCTTAACATTTTAAGTAACTTTTATGATATCAAAAGATTAAATTTATTGTAGATAAATTTACCTTCACATCCAATACTGCTTTATATCATCAAGGTGTGTTATTGACATTGAAATGCTATCACACATAACATGGTGCTACAGTCTGGAAGCACATTACTGGTGTAACTTCTCTTGAAGTGTTAAATTATATTTTTTTTTTAAAGAAAATATTTAAAAAACCCTTCCATAATGGTTTTTTAATAAAAAATTTATTAGAATGAAAGATAGGTGCAGCAGAGGTATGTACAGTATAATTCTGTATAGAAGAATAATAATTTTATACAAAGAATCGGGTGTTAAAAATTTAATTTTACATATCTGTAATAGATTTTCTCGGAAATTATCTTTGATAATTTAGTAAGGGGTAAATTAAAGAAATTATATTTTGAAAGTTTCTTTCAAAATATTTCTATAGAATTCTCTTCTACATTTCCTGGTTGTTATCCTTATACAAATTACAAACAACCTGCTCTTACTATATAGAGTATAGATTTTTATTTAAAGGTAAAGGTGTCTGGTTGCAATTCCAGTTTCCTCAGAATAGATACTCACCAGAACGTCAGCCAGGTAAGCCCCACCCGGGCACCACAGCATAGGCCTCCCCAGTAAACTGCTTGAACTCACAGTCCCTGGCTGGGATCAATCTGTTGCCATGCAAATTTGTTACCACTTTACTAGCTAGGAGGCAAGACCTTGAAATGAATATTTGCAAAACTGAACAAAGGAATATTGTAATTGATAATCTGAACCTTTAAGGAAATCTTGTTTTCGTTCTTAAATCTTTTTATTCTTTGGGTCTGTTTCATCCTGAGGGGAAAGTATATCATCAGTTCTTCACTGAGATCCTTTCTGTAAATCTTCATTGTCACTATTACTAGTTGATGTTTTATTAGTGTTTTCTTCGTATTTATTATTATATACCTTCATGATTGTCAAATTCATTAGTGTTTGTTTTCAAACATTTTTATGGCCTTGGCTCCATTGTATTATGCCCAAATTTTCCCTGCCCATCTTTGGTTTAACATTTTTATTTAACAACATATATGAAACCCTGTATTTTTTAGGCAATTCATTTTGGAGCACATTTTTATTACAATACTTTTTTCTATCCGTTTGTGTTGATACTGATATATAGATAAATGAAATTTTAAATCGTTAAAACATTAAATAACAAAAATAAGTCTTAATGACAACTACTGTATATTAAGGAAGGTTACAATATTTTTTATTACATGAATAGAGTAAATAATTTATCCCTATTAATTACCCTTATTGCACCATGAAGTACTGTAAAGGAAAAATTCTTTAAAAGATTAGATTCTCAACTGCCTTTTTTGCTTTAAAGGATAAAAATGTGAATATTATCAACAAAAGAGATGGAGTGATAAAAATTGGAGAGGATTTCTATACAATGCTATACAGCAGTGATTTCAGTAGAAATATTGATGTTCATACAAAGTTTTGAACGCACGTGTCCTCCAGTTGAAGAGAGACCTCCCCCATGAAACATATTGAAAGTCCTGCACTCCTTAAAGAAGGTACTTTATGAACTGTTGGGGAGAGACTCACCTAGAGACCTTGTCTTAAAAATAGTTTTTTGCTCACTTTTGCTTTGGCAAAATGTGTTGGTGAGCACCGCAGTTTCTCTTTTAATGACACTCATTCAAGTGGTTGGAGGCAGGTCTTCATCACCTTCGTCCCTGATATTATTGCTAAAACTCAAAACTCGCCAGTTCCGGATCCTAGGATATTATCTTTACTGGTTGCTAGCCCTCGAGAGGTAACCGATGATCCTGGTCAGTTGCTTTTGTGTTCTATGAGACCTCTTAGGCACTATCTCAAGCAAACTCAACCAATCAGACCAAACCTGCAACACCTATTCGCTAGTACGGGTAGGGTAAAGAAAAAAGTTACAAAGAACACCATTTCTCTTTAGTTATGGTAGGACATTGATTCACCTCCCTCTCTTGGGGTACAACATCAAGTGCCTGGTCTGCTGTAACTGGATCTCGGTGCAGGTAAGCCCCAGTCAGCGTGTTGCTGTTCAATGCTTAAGTATAGTAGAGTCTTTTCCCCATACTTCTTTGCAAGGGTAAAGGTGATGTAGACAGGCAAACCCATGTATTGTAATTATATCATCTGCAAAGGACACGCACAAATCCATTATGAACTCTTAGCCAAGTTGTACAAAACAGATTTTCAGCTCGAAAACAACTTTGGATACCAGGGCTATGTAACTGCGAGTGTTTGCTGAACTTCTGATGCACAAGGTGCCAAGATCTTTAAACTCTTCAGCATTTCCAGTGTAAGAGTTTTGAGTTTCCAGGATAAGTTTTTAGCCGGTTAAAACAGGGACTTCCTCCCACCTAAGGATGAGTCTCCTATGTAAGGGACAAGGGCTTATATATGTTTGTGAACAAATGACAAATTTTTAAGTAATTTGTATTTATCCATTTCCATAACTATACAAACATGAGTCCTTTACTCACACTTCCCTGCCAGCATTAACCTCTGAGTAAGTCCTAGCTGCAATCAAAATGAGTTGTCTGTAAGCAACCGGGGGGGGGGGGGGGGGGGGGGCAGTCTCCTCCCAGCTACTGAGCCTGCAACTACTGGCCAGTTGTTTACCCCTAGTTAAATTTTTTTTAACTACAGTATTCTAGCTTGTGCTGTTACCATTCTCCTATGTAAGGGACTCAGGTTTTTTTATAGTTAGGGTAAGATATAAATTACCTCCAAATTTGTCATATCTCGCCTTTGATAAAGAAAAAAATAATGATACAGTACACCAAACTGTAGTGTATTGAAAACATCTAGGTCATATATGTAGCTTGAAATAAGTTTAAGATTTTTTTTTTTTATATGAGTATATTTATTGATGAAGGATTCAATTTTTGTATCAATACCAGGATAACAAAAATTTACTTATGCATGTGATTTTTCAGTAAAAACTGGCGTCAGAAAATAGAGTCTTGGTTCAAAGAAAATGAGAAAGAAGAACGTCGATCTGAACTTAAGAGGCGACTTCACCAACATAGGAAGTCACTTGATTTGGAAACAGTTTCACTTGGTAAGTTTAAAGATTTTTTTTCTTATTTTCTGAATGGCACATAGATTTCCTTTCAATAACATGGCTTTTTAATAGGTATTTTATTGTGATTTTGCATCTATAATATAAAGCCGAGAATGTGTCTTTAATAAATAATTTCTTGGAAAGTTTTTGTTAATTTAGAGTATCTTCTAACTGTGATGTCATGTGAATGCATTTACTTTGCATAATCTACATCTTACTGCAATCTTGAGTAATGTTTTCATTCCCTAATCCTAAGTCTTAGCATTTTTTGTTTCATCAGATGTTTCTTTTATTTAAATCATTACAATTTTTCCTTTTCATGCTCATTTCTTCTGGCCAACTGTCCTGTACCCTTCTTGGCCAAAGCTGCAGGTATGATTTCTAAACAGATACAAGACACCCGACATTTTGACTATCAATACCAGTTTTCCTGACATTCTTGATTTACTTTCTTCTGTTTGCCTATACAATATTTTTAATTTCTCTTGATTGACTGTGGCTTGAGCACAGAAACTGTATTTACTACACTAAATAAGCTTTAGGCTTTTGTAGGTATAAATTACTGGGTAGCCCCAAGTACTTTCTACTCAATGGAAGATTTGTATTATTGTGTGGTATAAAATTTTTGCATTATAATAAAAGGTATTTGAGACAACATAATCAAAATTCAACAAAATTAGATATTTTAAAGTACTTAAGGTTACAGGATATCTATAATGTTCTCAAAATATTTTTTTTCATCTTACTAGCAACCATATTCCAGGTGTCTAAAATTCTAATAAAAGTATTATTTATGCTTTAGGAACACAGTTGCTTATGGATTATACATTTGTGTGGTAACTTTAAAACATCCTTTAATTTCATTTGTAGGTAAACATTATAGTTGCAAGTTCTACCACAATTAGAGGATTGTTACATAAATCAAACAAAAAGTCTCGTAATTAGAAGTTACCGTACATTTAGATACCAGTTATTTTATGCACATTTATAATTCCATTTTTATAATAGCAATAGACAAAAGTTAATTTTGTTTGGAAGATTAATTTTAAAGTTGGACATTTGATTATGAATGCATGTTATTTATTTTTATGAAAATTACTGTGGGGCTTTCTCCTCATACATGCAGCATGAAATTATGTACACATTGACAACAGTGACAATATACTTCTTTTGACTGGTAATACTCCTATTGCAGTACAACCAAGTCTTTATTTAATAGAAATTAGACAATTTTTGTCAGAACTTTTGCTTTATAAAAGATGACTACGGAGCTTTAAAGACTTGTGATTGTCAGTTGCCATCATTAGGAAAAAGAAAAAATATAAAAAAAGGTATCATGCCACAAGACAGCTTCTAATTTCACTTAAAACCTGAATGAGAGCTTGGTAGACTGCAATTGTTGGTAACATTCAGAATTTATAATAATTTCTCTAATTGAACTCCCTGTAAGTTACTGTATTTAGAGGTAATTAGTAAAAAGACAAGTTCAACATGAAGACTTCATATAATGATAGCACTAGGTAAGGTACTGTAGTCAAATGGGGAGTAAAGCAAAAAATACTGTTAAAGTAAATGACAGTGCAGTAAGGTTCATAGTGAAAATCTTAATTAGAGATAACTGGACTCCTTACTGTCACAAAAACTTAGAGAGAATACTGCACTGAATATTGTAGTTACGTTTTAAGATTTAGATTTCTTGATCTAATGTGATGTTAAAATTGAAGTGCAGGGGAATTCATGATTGAGTTTAACATAAAAACAAAGCAATGATTGATCATGAAATACTGTATTTCCAAAGTGTAATGCAATATTAAGTGTTCTGCAGTTAAAGAAGTTTCTTCAGTTCTCCTTATCTTTCAAGTAGGGCAGACTTACTCAAACAGCATCATTACAGATTACTCCTTCCCTTGTCTTTAATGTTAAAATAACCCAGACATGATTGATTTGCATTTTTATTTTGTTTTGTATTATAGGGTGTGTTGTTTGTGCATTTTTTTTCTCACAAAAAACACTTCGAGGCTTATCTTTTAACAGCTTGCATATTTATAATGAAAATTCTGTTTTCCTGAATCATCATCAAAGCTTCCCTGGATTTTGGCAGGTTTGACAGAATGTTATTCCCCAAAACTGAAGGTATTGTAAGAAGTTTTATTTTTGTGGGTCTCTTCATTTCCCATGGCTTGGAGTCTATATTTGCACAACAGGATCTTATTTGTTCTTTCCATGGCGTTCTAAAGGCCTGTCCACACTATCAGGCATGCCTGACGGGCAGACAGTGATACCAGATCCGACAACGCCAATTCAGAAACTAGGAGGGCGAGTGCCCTGGTGGTAGGCACGAAGGTGACGTCAGGGGCGAGGTAAAGATGGGCCTACATGATCAGGTAGAAACTGTCTCGATTAGTAAACTCAAGGAAGTCAGGGGCTGGAGGGACAAAGTTTAAACCCTCAAATTATTATTATTATTGTTATTACTAGCAAAACTACAACCCTAGCTGGAAAAGCAAGATGCTATAAGCCCAAGGGCCCCGACAGGGAAAAATAGCCCAATAAGCAAAGGAAATTATGAAATAAAACGGATTTCAACGTAGGAAAAATCTATTTTTGGGTGAGATAGCCATGTCGTCCTGATGGAAGTTCCTTTAGGCAGCTTCTTACTGTGTAATATTTCTGTGAGTGATATTACAAGAGCATTACCGTTAGGTATCACAGGGTTCTAACCCCCAGAACTACTATCCTAAGATATCGTGTATAATCAGGGACGTATCCGTAGATAACCATAGATATCTTCATCCCAAACAGACTTGACCCAGTCTAGGAATCTAAGGAGGATATATGAGGAGCCATTACATATCCTCTCCCTTCATAGTACTACTCGTCCCTGATAAACTCATTCTACACGGCAGCGCAACTACCGTGAGAAGAGGCATCTGACGAGGCATCTGGGAGAGACAACGTAACGGGTGGGCCATCAGGACGACATGGCTATCTCAACCAAAAATAGATTTTTCCTATGTCAAAATCCATTTTTCGGGCTCGAGCCATGTCGTCCTGCTGGAAGTGAACCAGAGAATTACCTATGCCTCGATAGGAAGCCTCAAAGGGAGAGGTCCTAATACCGAAATGCACTTACAGGATTATTCCGACAAGGCATAAGTATCTCTCTCAATTATATATCCCAGAACTGTTCAGAGGCAGAATTGACAAGCATGATGGTCCGACAAGGAGGCAATAAAGACTCAAGGGACTGGCCCCCACGATTGGAAAAAAACAAGTGATGCTATTGTCGGGAGCTCTGAGGTGGCCGAAACTAAAGGATTCATCAAAGGTGAGGCTTATGAAACCAAAACTCGCCTTGAGATTAAACCCAATTATGTTCAGAAAGGATAATAAATAATGAGAAGACACACTAAAGATAAAGCCACTACAGTAATTATAATTATAATAGTAGGGCGTAAAACTAAAAGTCATGGAACAATTCACAGCCTTTTACTCACAATAATCAGTGCCAAGGTTAGCAAGCAACCATCATTAACCTCACATGGAAAATTTTTGTACAAAATAAATGCATCCCATCCCTACCCATACATAAGGTAGCATAAGGGGGCAAATACATGACATAAGGAACCATAGGAAACTTATGACAAGGTAAACCTGATCAAGAGGCACATGATAACGTCTGTACCAAACAAGGGGTTAATCACCCAAACCAAATGAGGTATACAGTAGCATAATGACATTTAGACAGTTAGTCTGTAGCACTGAAGGAACACACAAAGCATCGTAAAGACACCTGGGAACCTGGAAAGGAAATGATGAAGTGCATTTTTTCTTTTTTCCCTGAAGCAAAAACTTGTTTACCCATTGCTAATAACGAGCTGAAGGAGTGCCCTAGGACGCATTGTGGGCTACGTCGTTGCCGCAGGATTGATAATACCCCCTCAACCACCACAAAATGACATGTCTCCTCCAATTGCTTCATTTAATGCCTGAAGAAAACCCAAGTGGACTTCCGACCAGTATATGTCTGCAGTCCCTCAATGGACATATACTGGAAAAAGTTCAAGAAGGAAGTCGCATCTTTAGGGCCAAGACCCGAAGTCTTACGAGCCGGGTCTGCTCTTCATATAAAGTAAATACAGTAATCTTATTTCGTAACTGGTTTAGAGACAAATCAGACCCCACTGTATCATTTTGAAACAAAAGACTACCCTTAAACTGCACTGTTCTTACCAAATACACTTTTGGGCAGTGTATTAGACAAAGGAAAGGATCACCTTGAAGGGGAACTATTTTCCATAGACCCCAAGGTGAAAAGGGAAGTTAATTTTTAGTCCGAAAAGTGGGATCAGGGTATAAATTAACCTCACCATTATCCACAAATTCAATGTATTTTTCGTCTCTAGAAATCATTGCAATGTCACTAACCCGAGCACCGGAAGCCATCACAATTAAGAAGATGACTTTCTAAGTGAGATCAAGAATATAAGCCTTTTGATTGCCTATGTCCGAAGTGAATTGCAAAACTTTGTCCAAAGACCAAGAGATAGGTTTCAGGGTAGCCAACAGCCGTAACATTGCATAAACCTTCGGAACTTTGTTGAAGAGATCCGAGTAAAATTTGACATCAAAGGTGTATGGTATAGATCTAGTGAGGTCCGAAGTGTACGACGAAATCATGGAGGAGGCTAGACGTTAAGCATGCAAAGTAAGCTTGAAAATTAAACAAAAATCCATAGTAATCAACCCTGGATATATGTCTTTGACATATTTGACCCATTTGGTCCATGTTGTTTCATACTAAGTCATGGTGTTAGTCGACTCATAGTTTCCACAAATACCCACTTATCACGTTGAATTTTCAATTTCATTCCCAGGAATAGGGTGAAATCAAACACGAGATGAGGATTGTATGATCTCCATGATGAAGCATAAACAATCCCCTGCTGTCCATCTTGAGACAGAATCGAGTTGGTCACGGCACAAGTTAGGATTCAAATCCGTGACCATGGGAAACCAGTTGCTCATTGGCTACCAAGAAGCCACCAGAGCTGCCATCCCTTGAAAGATCGACGCCTGTCTAAAACCTTCACGAGGAGGTTAAACAGTGGAAACAGGCATATCGTCGTCCAACGACTCCCATCCAGGGACATTAACGAACTTTAATGTCCATGCCCACTGCTGCTTGAACTACTTTTGGTGCTACCTAACAGGGAAATATCATGCTGAAGCTCATTACAAACAGATCCACTTGAAGGCCAGAGATTTGATCTCACTGAAGGAGAGACGTTGACAAATGCCAACCTTTCTTCTGATCCAACGTAAAGACGGTTATCATTATATAGTTAAATTGAGGAGACCTCGATTCTTGTCTGTTGAATCAATAGACTATAACTCAGTTAACGAGGTTTTAAGTGGATATAAATTTTCTCCTTCAGGTATAAGTTCATGAGGGACAAGAAGACTGCCATGGACTCCAGAATATTGATGTGGTATTGTTAAATTTCTAAGACCAACAGCTTTGCACTTTCTTGGGTGGGTTATGACCCACCCAACCTCCCAACGAGGCATCCGAACAAAGTGTCACTACTGGAGGAGGAAAGCGCAACAGCAACATCTGTGAAAGACTTATGGCAGTGCACCACGGTCTAAGTTGCTTCCGCAGTAAAACCGGGGTCATTTTCTGATGGTCAGGAAGAGCGTTGGAGGCTCTCCTTCCCCAAACTCTGTTTGTATCTTTGAGTCGTACATAGAGGACAAAATTCGTGAAATGTAAAGATCCTCGAACCTCCTCTGAGCGGTGCCTGGTGATCATCCCTGACTAGATCAGGGACTTGACTGACGTCTCTATTTCCTCTCCCTTAGAGGGAGGAATGGAACGGGAGTGAGACTTAAAGTCACAACAAATTTCCAACCGCGGGAAGTCCTGAGCTGGTGTCAGTTCTGATTTCTCAAGGTTGGTTTGAAGTCCAAGGGACTAGAAGAACCAAAAACTCAATTGGCTGCTTCCGAGCACTCTGTGCTAAGGGAACTCACACAAGCCAGTCACCTAGGTACGCCTCTACTTGAAAGCCTGTTTACCGCAGTTTTTGTACGTCTACGTCAGTAAACTTCGTGAAAACCATCAGAGCGATGCCGAGCCTGAATGGCATACCTCTGATTACGTAGACCCTTCTCCACAGGCTGCAACCAAGGTAGGGGGATAAGTGTCGACTAACCGACAATACAAAGACGTCAGTAAAATCCATAGAGACAGCGAAAGCCTCTAAGGGTGGCGAGGTCCATATCTGCGAAATAGCCAACTTCCGGAACCTGTCCCACTGAACGAACAGGTTTAGAGCAGACAAGACGAGAATAGTTTGAGGTAAGCTCGAAACCGTTTGGGCACACTAAATAGACGATCTTGAAATCTCATAGATCTCACGCAGTAGATAACTCCCCTCTTTAGAGATCATATGCATACTGTTCCAGACAAGATGTTCCTGGAAGAATCTCCTGAACTGTGGTGGCCATTGTTACTACTTCCAAGCAAAACCGTTGGAAATGACATTCTGTGTTCAAGGACTGAAGAACCCACAATACTTGAACAAGGTTAACCGTCCCCCAACTGGAGGCCTTCATTATTTTGTGTTGAGGACATGAACCGCTACCTCCACTGCCGTTTCAAAGTCCACGATCTCTGGACTTGCCTCCACTGTCAAGACGGCCTCAGAAGACAACCCTCACTCATACACAGGGTGGAAAGCCAGGGACTGTGACACCACTTATAAGGGCACAGCGTAGACATTCTGAGGGATAGCGGCATAAGAAACAACAAACGACTTACCATGATAAGTCAGTTTGTGAGGCCTTTCCAGGGGTGAACTACCTCTTCAATGAGATCCCCCAGTTCAGAAAAAGGCTCTAAGCTCTGTGACAGCCTTATCCATAACTTTCCTCTAAGGAAACAGGTCTTTTCCCCAGATGCAAGAGGCGAGAAACATTTCAGCTCGTGGCGGATGGTAGCTGTATCAAGTACATGCTCACTACAGGCTCGACAGACCTGAAAAGAAGCATAAAGGTCTTTCATAAAGGTGTCGACATGAGTTTTTGCCAGCAAGGAAGGACGAAGGCACCTGCAAAATGCCCGATCATCATTCCCATAAAGCACTGCAGAGACATCAACACTGACAACCATTATCTGGTCTACGACTCAGACTTAAGGAGGTGTTCAGGAATCCTGGGCAGCTTCTCAAAAAATTGGTGGCCGGCTGCATCTGTATCCGATTTACTCTCGGCAAAAGTAAACTGGACATTGGTCTAGTGGATGGAATCGTGTGGTAAGAAAGGCGAGACTAGTTTGCACTCTTCCAAAGCTCAGAGAGGCTTACCCTCACAAAAGGCTCAACTCCACAGATGTAGCTCTTCGAAACAAAGTGGAAGACCACTTTGTCCAGGGCCACAAAGGAGGCCAAGCTCTTACCAAAGTCGACAATCTGTAAATTGATACCCACTGCCGTCATCATTGCTGCGTGCAAAAAGGTAGCTAGAAGTGCCAAACCTTATATCTAGGCAACTTCTCTTTCTTCTCCAAGGCCTGTATCTCTTCACATGAGGCCTTGAAGACCATCACCTGGTATTACTAATTCCCCTCCATGAAGGCTTTCCTGTTAGCCATAAGTACCAGATGTATTATAGTACAGTACATAAGGTACTCGGGAACTGGGGGGCTCCATGAGCTTAGCAGAAGATGTTGGGAGGAGAAATGGGCAATCCTAACCGTAGATCAGGGGACCGATGACATAGTGGAGTCAGAATTGGTAGACACCACTGAATCCTTGATGAGATCAGGCTACCTCATCCTCTTACCCAGGTGCAAAGGTACTGCGGAAAAAACATGCAGTCGTCACCGGAGGTATCCTCAGAGACCCATCTGGAGTGAAGTAAATCCTTACAAACACTGCAATCCTGATGGTCCCAGTACAATACTGGGCCTTTCATACTCCCGACACTTCGCATGTGTGCGGAAAATATCGAGACCACAGGGATGTCTCACAGCTCTGACACAAATCTGCACTCAACAGTGTATCCCCATGTAGGCACCGCCTGTGAGGAGAAAAGGGTTCAAATGAGTACCACATCCTCTAGCAGACACCAAAACCCAAAAGAAATGGGTCATTAACACTCCACGTAAACAATTGAGGGAATAGTAATCCCCAAATTGTGTGTAAATGCCATTGGTGAGAAAAAAGGAGATACATTACGAAATGTCCATTCCCCTAAAAAGAACGTGGGATTGGAAAAAAACCCTAAAGGTCTGTTGCTATAGGCCCAAAAAGGGGAAAAAGGGTTGGGGAAATGCTCATGGAAAGAACCGTTGCTCCAATATCTCCGCAGAGAAATGGCCAATTAGAGGGCAACGGTAGGGTAAATTTAATAATTAAGCAATCGACGCATCGATTAATGAGCAAGAGTCTAAAGCAACCCATAGGTTATAAAAGCAAGGTTATAACCTCAATAGAAAAAGCTCAAGAGGGATAACTAGCCTATAGAGTTACCAACCATCTATACAATCCACACCTTCAAAGAAAAATGGACAAATTGGTAGAAAACCAATAACCATATGTAGTGGTTATTCAAAGCAGGAGCCTAGGACCCTTTCGAAGAAGGAGTTCCCAGGCCCAACCTACATAAAGAAACTTCAAATGTTAGTCTGTTGTAGAATTCACCTGCAGTAAGTAGAGAACTCATCTTAGTTATGTAAGATGGTCTCAGATAAAAAAGGGCAGAAAGGCCTGTGCCCTAAAGGTACCGGCAACCCCAGGGGAGAACGGAATTGCCACCAACATCTTGTGTGCCCAAAGGCACTGGTACCGATATCTGCACCCATAGACTAGTACTAACCCCACCACCAGTAACGACAATGCCATCAGTGGCAAAAGTGCCCAAGGGCGGCGGAGATAACGGTTAAGGGATTCCGCAGAAAACACCTTGCCAAACGATAGGCAGTGTCGCCAGTGGCGGCACAGCCGTAAGCAGCAACATATCGCCAGAACGGGTACTATAAAACAGATTTTGACGTAGGAAAAATCTATATTTGGGTGTCGAAAGGTGGCGACATAACCGTTATTCAAACGTTGCCATAGGCATGTACGTCAGATATACTAGCGTTGCCGGAAGCACCGGCATCGCTAGGGGGTAAAATCATCGCCGCCAGCCTCCTATGTGACTTAAGGCGCTGGTACAGTCAACCCCTCCTACAGACTAGTACTAGTCCTGCCGCCAGTAACGGCATAACTGTTAGGGGCAAAGGTGTTTAGAGCGGCAGAGAAAAACGGCAATGGTTCCTGCAGAAAAAACCATGCCGTAGCTGAAGGCAGCGCCACCAGTGGAGGCACTGCCGCAAGCAGCGACGCATCGCCAGTACAGGTACAATAGGATAGTGTGCCAAAAGGTGGCGGCAAAGCCGCAGACACTGGCACTGTCGTCAGTCTGATAGCTCACCCCTCAGGGAGAAGCATACCAATGGCCATGGAAGGTCACATAATAATAAATTCCGTGCAAAGTCCGTCCTGGAAAGACTAGGATAAAAAGAGAGGTGTCGACATGGAGAAACTATACCCGTGGATCAAAATAAATGCCACGCCGTCAGAGACGGCGGCCGCCGTCCGATCGAGAAATCTCAGAGGCTAAGAAATAACGGCAGTTCATGCAAGTCGGCGCACCGACATGATGACATCACCCTTCGCAAAGGGGAGTTCCAAAAGACTGCACAGTCCTAGCACGAGAGATCACAAGTGAATGCAGAATGGCTAATCCTAATAGGTCGATGCCATAGGTAAATCTCAAAATCCCAGAAGCTATGAAGGAACGGCAGAACAGGTAAGTCGGAACACCGATAAGGAGAGATTACCCTTCACAAAGGGGAACTCCAAAAAACTGCACAGTCCAACCATGGGAGATCAAGAACGTATGTAGCATAGCGGCCAAAGGATTTGCCGACGAGGGCTAATCCAATCGCCAACAAGGGCTAGGCTAAGCCTAAAAGGTCAATGCCGCGGTCTATCGAGAAATCCCAGAGGCTATGATAGAACAGCAGTACAGAAAAGTCTGTGCACAGACAAGAGGAGCTCACCCTTCGTAAAAGGGAACTCAAAAAGACTGCAAAGTCCTAGCATGGGAGATCGTGGATGAATGCAGCATTGCAGACCAATGTATTCGCCAACGAGGGCTAGGCTAAACCTTACAGGCCGAAAAAAACAGAGAATCGAAGGCAGTAGGCACAATAGGGTCAGAAAACTAGTATAACCGAGGAAAAACCCTTTAAAGGTAAGTAGACCGCTGCCACAAGACCAGTAAGAACAGCCTAATCGCTATCGCGAACCCGTCTCTGACAAAACCACCACTTTCTAAGCTAGGTTAGCCAGGACAAACACCCATAAAACTAAAACTACTATAAAAAAAAGGAAACACAAAGCAGAGTTCAAGGCATCGCAACGCCAATGTAAAGCCAGCTAACGTAACATTAGTGAAATAAAATAACAAGGGCAGAAACGCACACAAAATGGCGGCCAAAAGCTAGCTGGACTTGGAGCGCCCCGCTCCCTCATCGCCATGAAAAGGTCAAATAACCACTTCCCGAAGGGATCAAAATCAGTTACAGTTAAATCAAACTGAAAGAGGTGGTTACACAACTTTGCCGACTAAAGGGAGGCCATCATGTAAGGAAACAACTCCCAAAATTAGAGAAAAGGCGCTCTTGACAAAGAAACGAACGCGTAGGTAAGCTCCGAAAATTAGAATGAGTTTATCAGGGACGAGTAGTACTATGAAGGGAGAGGATATGTAATGGCTCCTCACCTATCCTCCTCCTTAGATTCCTAGACTGGATTAAGTCCATTTGGGGTGCAGATATCTATGGTTATCTACGGATACTGATTATACACGATATCTTAGGATTGTCGTTCTGGGGGTTAGAACCCCATGATACCTGACGGTAATTCTCTTGTAATATCACTCTCAGAAATATTATACAGTAGGAAGCTGCCTAAAGGAACTTCCATCAGGACGACATGGATCGAGCCCAAAAATGAACAATATAAGAAGTAATGAGCAATTAAAATAAAATATTTTAAAAACATTAAAACAGATACTTCATATATAAACTATAAAACGACATATGTCAGCCTGTTCAAGATAAAAACATTTGCTGGAAGTATGAACTTTTGAAGTTCTACTGATTAATTAAAATAAAATATTTTAAAAACATTAACAACATTAAAACATACTTCATATATAAACTATAAAAAGACTTATGTCAGCCTGTTCAACATAAAAACATTTGGTGCAAGTTTGAACTTTTGAAGTTTATTGATTCAACTACCCAATTAGGAAGATCATTCCACAACTTGGTCACAGCTGGAATAAAACTTATATAGTACTGTGTAGTATTGAGCCTCATGATGGAAAAGGCCTGACGAACAGAATTAACTGCATGCCTAGTATTACGAACAGAATGAAACTGTCCAGGAAGATTTAAATGTAAAGGATGGTCATAATTATACGCAACATGCATAATGAACTAAATCAACGACGGTGGCAGATATTAATATCTAGATCAGGAATAAGAAATTTAATAGACCGTAAGTTCCTGTCAAGCAAATTGAAATGAGAAAAAGTAGTTGAAGACCAGACAGGAGAACAATACTCAAAACAAGGTAGAATGAAAAATTAAAACACTTCTTCAGAATAGATTGATCACCGAAAATCTTTGAAGACTTTCTCAATAGGCCAATTTTTTATGCAATTAAAGAAGACACAAACCTAATGTGTTTCTCAAAAGTAAATTAGCTGTTGAGAATCATACCTAAAATTTTAAGAGTTGTATAGAGTTAAAGAGTGTCAATAGTATCAAGAGGTTCATGGGTGAAAACCTTCAAGAAAGCAAATAGAGGCGAGACATTTCAGCAGCTGGCACAGATGGCATTGGATAGGAGTCTCGGGAGAGAATGGCGATATCAGATGCAGGACCCAACCCGGAGAATTTCGGACGGGATTTAGTGAAGTGAACAGAGTTAAAGAAACATTATCAATGCTGAGATTTGGATGTTGAGGAGCCACTGTCCTTGACCTACTAACAATATACTTTAGGTTTGTTAGGATTCGACTTCATACCCCATAATTTGCACCGTGCATTAATTTTAGCTAAGTCTATTAAGGGATTCAGAAACCCCAGATCTACATTCAGGAGATGAAATTGATGCAAAGCGAGTAGCATTATCTGCATATGCAACAAGCTTGTTTTCTAGGCCAAACCACATGTCATGTGTATATAGTATAAAAATTAATGGTCCAAGAACACTACCCTGAGGAACACCAGATATCACATTCCTATACTCACTATGATGCCCATCAACAACAACTTTTTGCGATCTATTACTCAAAACCTCAATAATGATGCTAAGAAACGACCCACCCACTTCCAAGTGTTTAAGTTTGAAAACAAGGGCCTCATGATTAACATGGTCAAAGGCAGCACAAAATTCAAGGGCAATCATACGAACTTCCTGACCACCATCAAGGGATTTCTGTACAGCCTTGGAGACTGTAAGAAGGGCATCACATGCTCAAAGGCTTTTACGAAAGCCAAATTGCTAACTAGGGAACAGACGATTACCTTCAACAAACCTATTAAGACGTTCAAAAAGTTTAGATAATATGGGAGTTATGGAAATTGGGCGGTAATCATTTAGACTTGAGCTACCAGAAACACATTTACATAGTGGAGTAATATTACCAATTCTCTAACAAGTGCTAAAAGGTCCTCTTCTTGCTAACTTGCACAAAATGACAAATAACTTTGGAGCTAAGAAATCTGCAGTCTTTATGAAAAAACAAAGGAAAAATACCATTTGGGTCTACACCTCCATAAGCATCAAGGACCATCAACAGAGCTTTAATTTCACTGGATCCAAAAGATAAACTAGTTAGTTTAGCCTCAGGAAAACAGGAATGAGGAAATTTGAGTTTCTCATTACCCTGTTTATTGTCAAACACATCTGCCAAACGGGTTGCCTTTTTCTTTGCCATTTAAGGTAGTTCACCACTTATGCTCCTGGGTTGTATCAGAAAGGGTTTCCTTTATGGTTAAATTGTATTGCTTTTCAGTTGAAGCATAAACTCTCTGAGCAAAGTATAGTTATTCCAGTTCAAATCTGTTTTGTTACCCTTCCAAAGATGATATGCTTCCTGCTTCTCCAAATAAGCATGTCTACAATCATCATCGAATCATGGTTTGTTCTTCACTCGGTACCTTAGCACACGAGAAGGGATACGCCTATCCATTATGTTGACTAGATTTTTATTCAAAGGGACAACAGGGACAACAGGATCAACACTACTATACAATTGTGACCAATTCAAGCTCAAAAGATCATGCAAAATCCCTTTCCAGTCTGCTTGAGATTTCATATAAATCTTACACGAGTATAATACATCAGGGACAGGCTGCTCAGTCTCCACTACTAATGAAATAGTGGTGTTTTGTTGACACTTCTTTTCTCACTGATGGTGACACTGTGTTAAGATAGCACATAAGAGATGATAGTTCAAGGAAAGATTTAGAATTGTGCATAAACTATTCTGCGTTAAAAAAGAATTCAATTCTAGGGAGATTCACATGATTTTGATTGTTAATTTTTTTACCAAAATAAACCTCTCTCTCTCTCTCTTATTATGATCTCAGACATAGACTGTAATGTTAAAGACTCTGTAGTGAGAAGTTTCGCCGATGACACAAGAATAAGTAGAGAAATTACTTGTGATGAAGCTAGGAACTCATTACAAAGAAATCTAAACTAAATATATGAATGGGCGGAGATAAATACGATGGTATTTAACTCAGGTAAATTCAAATCAATAAACTATGGAAACATAGAAGGAATGGTATATGCATACAGGGGACCTAATAACGAGAAAATCACAAACAAAAAACTATGGAAACATAGAAGGAATGGTATATGCATACAGGGGACCTAATAACGAGAAAATCACAAACAAGGAAGCAATTAAAGACGTTGGTTAATGTTAAACAGGAATATGTTATGCAACGACCAAATAGCAACACTGTTGGCTAAATGTAGAGCAAAAATGGGAATGCTATTCAGACACTTTAAAACAAGAAAAGCTGAACACATGATTATGCTTTACAAAACTTATGTATGTAGTACACTCGAGTACTGCAATGTGATATGGTACCCACACTACCAAAAGGATATTGCACAAATAGAGAGTGTACAAAGGTCCTTTACTGCTAGAATAGAAGTTAAGGACCTTGACTACTGGGAAAGACTGCAATTTTTAAAACTGTACAGTCTAGAAAAGAAAAGAGAATGCTACATGATAATACAAGCATGGAAGCAAATTGAAGGAATTGCTGAAAACATCATGGAGCTAAAAATATCAGAAAGAGCAAGCCGAGGTACATTAATAGTGCCCAAAACTATACCAGGAAAACTAAGGAAGGCGCACAGGACATTAATCCACTACGCAACAGCATCGATAATGCAGCGACTATTTAATGCACTGCCAACTCATCTAAGAAACATATCAGGAGTGAGCGCAGATGTGTTTAAGAATAAGCTCGATTAATACCCAAGATGTATCCCAGACCATCCAAGACTAGAAGATGCTAAATACACCGGAAGATGCATTAGCAACTCACTGGTGGATATACGAGGTGCCTCACACTGAGGGACCAGGGGAAACCCAAACATAAAATAAGGCAATAAGACATGCCTGTAATTCAGGAATCTTGAGCAATTTCTCCTATTGCCAACTTTATTAGCTTGTATAATTAGTTTAGTTTTCCATTATTGGAAGTCTAGAGAGGTTTGTTTGTGTGCCCTCACCTCTATTGGTTTGATTTGTTACACAAATTACATTTGATCTGTTTTTGTAAAGTCATATTAAAATGAATATAAAAGTTACGATTTAGAAAAACTGTAAATATTATAAGGTTTTTTTAAAGAAAATTTTATAGAAATAAGGTTGGTAGAAATACTTATTTCTTTCGAATTGTTGTTAAGGATATTTTATAAAATAACATAGCTTAATGCCTGTAAGGTGACAAGTGGCCCAAATGCACTTTTCTTTGTGATTTGAGTACCTTCTAGTGATTATTATCATTATATGTTATTAGTGTCTGCTGTATTCTCTTTGCCCGCGTCTTTGCCATCTGAATGAGTAGAGATTGTAAGCTCTACTCCATCTGATAGCACTTTTTGCTGTCAGATCCTTGCCTGTGGTTTTCCCGCTTCTGACGTCATCAACCTCATTCTCACTACCCATTAGGATCTGGTATCACTATTTGCCCGTCGGGCATAACTGATAATGTGGAAAGGCCTTAATAGTTATGCAGTTTGAGATAAAAGTGTTTTCTGTTTGGCATTTATTACTGTAAAATTGTTTGGCTATGAAATTTTTAGTTTGATTGCAAAAGTATAAAGTGACTTGCCCTAATTATATGTAAAAGATATATTTCCGCCATGTTAAATTCAAACTGATTTAATGTAATGTGCAATACTGTACAGAGTGCTCTCAGTACTGTTACTTGACCTTTCTGTCTTCATAAATGAGAGCTGCTGAAGTTCTTCCTTAATTTATGCTATACCAGCAATCTGTCATTTAGAGGCCTCTCTTTCTGTCTCTTGATGGCAATTTATATCTGTTCAAATGTCTTTCATCTCACTAGTAGCACCCAGTTTGAGTATCAATAGGTAAAGGTACTGTGATTAGTACTCCCAGTTACATGGAGAACGGTTGATGTATCCTTCAAGACTTTCTTTTTACCTGATGCCTTAACACTCCTAGTTTTAAACAATTTCAACCTTGTCTTAATTTTGCAGCTTCATGACTGATATACCCAAAACTTTGCTGTAAGTCTAGTTCAAATGCACAGTCTTAAAGGATATTTTCTCGTATTCAAGATGAAGTATTTGAATATTAAATGCTTTTCATTCTTATGTTAACATGTACATGTAAATATACTGTTTTACCATACCCTCTCATGTCTTTATAGGAATAGTGGTTGAAATTATCTTGATTCCTTCATTCTTAATTATTTAGCATTATCATTTCAAAGTGGAAACACTGTTAGAGGATAACCAGCTCCTAGTTTTAAGTTTTTCATTTTGACAATATTTTTGTTATATGTTGGTAAACTGAACATTTTAATGGTTATTGAAACAAAACACTTTTGTAATAGTACTGTATACATCACAACTACAGCATTCATACACTAAAATAGTCTGGATCCTTATTACTTTACCATAATCTCAATTGACATTGTTATAAATTACAAACATTCCTATAATTTTCTTTAGTTTACCATAAAAAGAATAAGAGCCAATAAGGTGTACAATTTAGCTGTTGTCAGCTGTTTCTGAGGTTGGTATTAGATGACCCCACCTTTGTTAATAAACATCTCCATTCTGTGGCAAGGTTATTAATTTCATGTTCTGTGAATGACAGTCCTGCCCAATAAACAAATAAATCTGAATGTGTTATTGGGGCCTGGAAACCTATTGATCAACAGTGCATCCAATTTTATGTATAGTATGATAGGCATAAATTTATCAATTTGACATTACTAGACTTTTTTTTTTAGAACAGTATAACTAGAGCAAGTAAAAATTATTCACCAGAAACATTTTTATCATTCTTTGCATTAAATATACATCTAAATGCCTTTAATTTGATAAAAGCTGAAATGTAGCTACTGAATAATTTTGCAGGGAAAACATGCATGATGTTAGCAAAATATTTAAATTAATTAAAATAAACTAATTTCCTCCAACATACTTCCTATCATTGATGTATTTTGCATTGTGCAGTAGGCAGAGAATGAGGAAGAAAATGTAGACATTAGTTGCAAATATTTAGCCTTCATAAATATTTAGATTTCTTCCCTTTTCCTGTCTTTCTTTTGCTGTAAAGTAATATGCGGTCTGCAATAACCAACGATACAGTATTGCAATATTCTATTTTATGGCTAATAATTCTGAAAATAGAGGTAGAGTACCTGTGAATGGTAACAACTTAATATTTAGCGTATCAGCCGAGTGCAATTTTTGGGTCTGGAAGGCAGCATTCATGCCCTCTCTATATTCTAATCAGTAACCCGATAAATCAACACCATGCAACAAGTTTAAATTTCATTTCTTGAAATGAAAAAATTGCTAGTGTATGGTACAGTAAAGATATTTATCATTCCTGAATGTATATTTGGACAACCAATCCTTATACACTAAATTAGATGCACTGTTAGGTTCCTAGGACAAGATGAAACCCACAGAATAAACAAGGGATTACCTATTGCAACATTGCTACAGGTGATTTCACAGCTTGAAGAAAATAATTATTTGCTCCTCAAACCATTTGTTCTTTAAAGAATTGCTCAACTATTTATTTTCAGTAGATACTGATGTAGACAACAGTGTCTATTTTATTATAATGTACTGTACAGTAATACAAGTTTTAAAAATTTGACATTTATAGTTTTTACCATCTATTGCACAGTACATGTTATAATAGTTTAGGGTGTTTGGAATCTTCTGTCAGTAATAAATCTAACATGAAATTCCTGTTGAATTGAGAATATCCTCTAAAGATTGTAAGCTGCTGTAGTAAGGCAGATGTCTAAATAACTGACTACTGATATCTTTTCTTGTTTTCTTGAACTTTGGAGTGCTGAGATCAACTTTCTATTTTTAGTATTGTATAGACTATGTGTAATAGCCAAATTTCAGTGGAGAATACACAATTTCAATGTATCAGTTTTTGTTGGAACTAATTCTTATCCTTTCATAGATGAGGGTGGCAGTGGTAATACTGGTTTAGGGAGCAGCAGTGGTATAGGCCCTTCTCTGGGAACTCTTCCAGAGGACCAGCCATCAGAGGAAACCCAAGGTGGTTACCAACGTGTTTATAGGGATTGGAGACCCTCTGTGGAGAAAACAGATGTTGTTGGTGCAATGGAAGCTATTGAAGGTTTGTTGTATTCAATAAATTTTATTTTGCATTGGGTAATCTCACTTCGGAAACCTTGGAGTTCAATATATATCACAGCACAGGATCTGCAAATTTTATTTATTAGTTTGATTTTGTAGCTTTAGGCAAATGTATAATTTTTAAAGTTGAAAAGCATCATCAATAGATATGCATGGTTTATAAATAAACCTTATCTAGGAATAAACAAATAGCCCTGTAATAAATAAAAAAAATTAAAACTTGAATTGCACATTTTGCTACTGATTTATTTTATCATGTCATTTGTAGATTTGCCATTCTCAGGTATGAAGTTTAATTGACATCATAACACTTACATTATGTTATTTGTTTTGTGTTCATCTTGTTTTACATGTGTCCATAACTGTGACGTTACTGGGCTTTCTCAAGTTTAACTTGCAGAGTACAGCATGTAGTAATTATTTTGCAGCAACATCTTTATCACTTGTTAGAGTGAAATGTAATGAGATGAAAATGTTGATACTAAATAATCATTACATACTGTATGTTTAACACATGTAAATTGAATTTTTGCAATATTTATATGGACTCAAAATAGCATGTCCTACTAGATTAGTTTATATGGATCTCTGGTTTATGCTGATTTTACAGTTATTAAATTATAAATGATATTGAAATTCTCGGATACAAGCAATACTTACAGTAATGACTCAAAATAACTTGTCCTACTAAATTTGTTGATATATTTCTCTGATTTATGCTGATTTTACAGCCAATATGAATTATATTGAAATTCTTGGTTACAAGCAATCTTTACAGTAATGACTCAAACTAATTTGTCCTACTAAATTTGTTGATACAGTTCTCTGATTTACACTGGTTTTACAGCTAGTAAATTATGAATGATATTGAAATTCTTGCAGTAATGACTCAAAATAACTCGTCTTACTAAATTTGTTGATATAGTTCTCTGATTTATGTTGATTTTACAACTAATATAAATTATATTGAAATTCTTGGTTACAAGCAACCTTTACAGTAATGACTCAAAATAACTTTTCGTAATAAATTTATTGATAGTTCTCTGATTTACCCCGATTTTACAGCTAATATAAATTATATTGAAATTCTTGGATACAAGCAATCTTAACAGTAATAAGTCAAAATATCTTGTCCTACTAAATTTGTTGATATAGTTCTCTGATTCACACTGATTTTACAGCTAATATAAATGTAATTGAAATTCTCGGTTACAAGCAATCCTCACAGCAATTACTGCAGCAGTCTGTTTATATATTTTTTATTATGGAAAGAAAAAAAAATCAAAATTTATTACACTGAACTTTTTCCAGAAGCCCAGTCTCCTTTACCATCTAAAGAAAAGGATAAAAGTCCATGGAGGAAAAGTAATTTAAATGTCTCCAATTCAAGTGAAGCCACAAAGGAAAACCCACCATCTGCTAATGCATCCTCATCTACTTCTGCAACAACAACAGCTGCAAGAAGATTGAGGAGGATGAGATCAAGATCCAACATTGAACCAGGACAAGTTATTCAAGCAGTACAAGTAAGAGAAATCAGGGACTTCTATGTGAAGGATTTTTTAGGACAAAAATTTTCAAACTAGATAATTCTTTTAAAATAGAATAGACTGGCAAATACTTTTAACCCTTTTACCCCCCCAAGCTATTTGAAACTTTCCAGCCCTTAACCCCCAGGCATTTTTATTTTTCAAGCACATTTTGCAATATATTTTTTTTTAGATTGAGCTGACAGCCTTTATTTTCGTCATAGAGTGGTCAGGTTGGTCTCATTATTTTGGAAAATGCCTGAAGTTTCTCAAAAAGTTATCAATCCATCCATCCATATACCAAAGGCACTTCCCCCAATTTTGGGGGGTAGCCGACAACAACAAGAAACAAAACAAAAAGGGGACCTCTACTCTCTACGTTCCTCCAGCCTAACCAGGGACTCAGCCGAGTTCAGCTGGTACTGCTAGGGTGCCACAGCCCAACCTCCCACATTTCCACCACAGATGAAGCTTCATACTGCTGAGTCCCCTACTGCTGCTACCTCCGCGGTCATCTAAGGCACCGGAGGAAGCAGCAGGGCCTACCGGAACTGCGTCACAATCGCTCGCCATTCATTCCTATTTCTAGCACGCTCTCTTGCCTCTCTCACATCTATCCTCCTATCACCCAGAGCTTTCTTCACACCATCCATCCACCCAAACCTTGGCCTTCCTCTTGTACTTCTCCCATCAACTCTTGCATTCATCACCTTCTTTAGCAGACAGCCATTTTCCATTCTCTCAACATGGCCAAACCACCTCAACACATTCATATCCACTCTAGCCGCTAACTCATTTCTTACACCCGTTCTCACCCTCACCACTTCGTTCCTAACCCTATCTACTCGAGATACACCAGCCATACTCCTCAGACACTTCATCTCAAACACATTCAATTTCTGTCTCTCCATCACTTTCATTCCCCACAACTCCGATCCATACATCACAGTTGGTACAATCACTTTCTCATATAGAACTCTCTTTACATTCATGCCCAATCCTCTATTTTTTACTACTCCCTTAACTGCCCCCATCACTTTGCAACCTTCATTCACTCTCTGACGTACATCTGCTTCCACTCCACCATTTGCTGCAATAACAGACCCCAAGTACTTAAACTGATCCACCTCCTCAAGTAACTCTCCATTCAACATGACATTCAACCTTGCACCACCTTCCCTTCTCGTACATCTCATAACCTTACTCTTACCCACATTAACTCTCAACTTCCTTCTCTCACACACCCTTCCAAATTCTGTCACTAGTCGGTCAAGCTTCTCTTCTGTGTCTGCTACCAGTACAGTATCATCCGCAAACAACAACTGATTTACCTCCCATTCATGATCATTCTCGCCTACCAGTTTTAATCCTCGTCCAAGCACTCTAGCATTCACCTCTCTCACCACTCCATCAACATACAAGTTAAACAACCACGGCGACATCACACATCCCTGTCTCAGCCCCACTCTCACCGGAAACCAATCGCTCACCTCATTTCCTATTCTAACACATGCTTTACTACCTGTGTAGAAACTTTTCACTGCTTGCAACAACCTTCCACCAACTCCATATAACCTCATCACATTCCACATTGCTTCCCTATCAACTCTATCATATGCTTTCTCCAGATCCATAAACGCAGCATACACCTCCTTACCTTTTGCTAAATATTTCTCGCATATCTGCCTAACTGTAAAAATCTGATTCATACAACCCCTACCTCTTCTAAAACCACCCTGTACTTCCAAGATTGCATTCTCTGTTTTATCCTTAATCCTATTAATCAGTATTCTACCATACACTTTTCCAACTACACTCAACAAACTAATACCTCTTGAATTACAACACTCATGCACATCTCCCTTACCCTTATATAGTGGTACAATACATGCACAGACCCAATCTACTGGTACCATTGACAACACAAAACACACATTAAACAATCTCACCAACCATTCAAGTACAGTCACACCCCCTTCCTTCAACATCTCAGCTTTCACACCATCCATACCCGATGCTTTTCCTACTCTCGTTTCATCTAGTGCTCTCCTCACTTCCTCTATTGTAATCTCTCTCTCATTCTCATCTCCCATCACTGGCACCTCAACACCTGGAACCGCAATTATATCTGCCTCCCTATCATCCTCAACATTCAGCAAACTTTCAAAATATTCCGCCCACCTTTTCCTTGCCTCCTCTCCTTTTAACAACCTTCCATTTCCATCTTTCACTGTCTCTTCAATTCTTGCGCCGGCCTTCCTTACTCTCTTCACTTCTTTCCAAAACTTCTTCTTATTCTCTTCATATGACTGTCCCAGTCCATGACCCCACCTCAGGTCAGCTGCCCTCTTTGCCTCACGTACCTTGCGCTTTACTTCCACCTTTTGCTCTCTATATTTTTCATACTTCTCTATACTATTACTCTGCAGCCATTCTTCAAAAGCCCTCTTTTTCTCTTCCACTTTTACCTTCACTCCTTCATTCCACCATTCACTGCCCTTCCTCATGCTGCCTCCAACAACCTTCTTGCCACATACATCACTTGCAATCCCAACAAAATTTTCTTTTGCTAACTTCCACTCCTCCTCTAAATTACCAGTTTCTCTTACTCTCACCTCGTCATATGCCATTTTCAACCTTTCCTGATATTTACTTTTTACCCCCGGTTTTATTAGCTCTTCAACCCTCACTAGCTCCCTTTTACATCCACCTACTCTATTCCCCCACTCTTTTGCTACAACTAATTTTCCTTCCACCAAAAAATGATCAGACATACCGTTAGCCATACCCCTAAACACGTGCACGTCTTTCAATCTTCCAAACATTCTTTTAGTTATCAACACATAATCCATTAATGCCCTTTCTACTACTCTTCCATTTGCCACTCTTACCCATGTATACTTATTTTTATCTTTCTTTTTAAAAAAGCTAGCACTTATTACCATCTCTTGTTCAACACACATATCTACCAGTCTCTCACCACTCTCATTTTCACCTGGTACGCCATATTTCCCAATGACACCTTCTACCTCTCCAGCACCCACTCTAGCATTTAAGTCACCCATAACAACTACATAATTCCTTCTACCCAGTCCTTCTACACACCTAGTTAATTCATTCCAGAACTCATTCCGCTCTTCTTCACTTTTCTCACTACCTGGCCCATACGCACTGACAAACGCCCAACATTCCCTACCCAACCTAACCCTTACCCACATTAACCTAGATGATATCTCCTTCCATTCCACTACTTTACCTGTCATCCATTCACTCAACAATAAAGCCACACCCTCTCTCGCTCTTCCCCTTTCAATCTCAGACACTCTACCAGACATTTCACCAAACATCACTTCACCCTTTCCTTTCATCTTTGTCTCACACAAGGCCAATACATCCATCCTTCTACTTCTAAACATACTTCCAATCTCACATCTTTTACTCTCTATCGTACTACATCCACGCACATTCAAACACCCCAAAACTAGAGTGCGGGGAGCAGTCACTCTCCCCCCAGCTCCATCTCTTTGTTGCTGTCTCACAGGATACTTTTACAGGAGTAATGCAAATAGCAGATTTTTGCAAGGACGTACCGGTACGTCCATGGGGGTTAAGGGATGAGTTTTGTGAACGTACCAGTACGTCCATTGGGGGTAAAAGGGTTAATTAGAATAGATTGACAAATTCCTCCAAATGGTGATGTACAGTACCTGTAATTACCATATGCATATTTGGTGGAATAATGATGCTACTCTTGCTCAAATAGTTTTGACTTTTAATATGATATAAAAGAACCTAGCTTGTAACCACGGTGAAACTGTAACCAGTTGGGATTGAGGCAACTCAGATGATGTGAGAAGCCAGGATTGCAATGGCAGCTGAAGGAAACCATTGTTTACACTAGCAAGCCAATCCCACCATATCTTTCTGATGGGAATATACATCTTAGCAAAGTTTTGTTTTGGCTATGATAATCATTTGAAGGGCGAATAGTACATGAATCTTTTTTTTTTTCTTAATAGTTGTATCAGTACTATCAAAACTAACAGAAATAGTAGAGGGTCACAACAGTACAGTATTTCTCAATCCTTGTGATGTTCAGTAGTATGTCTAAATTCAGAACATGATGTTCATTCTTTATTCTTATAATATAGAGGGTTCAGTGATGAGAGGCCCTGTAAATAGTTTATATGTGATTTATTATTAATAGACAAGCTGTTACAGCCTTGGCCAGTACTAGCTCATTGAAAACCTACCTCCCTAACAGGGAGATAATGTTTTAAGTGCCAAACCAGGTACTGTATATTGAGATAAATATTTGGCAAGAACCTGATCCATTCTTAACCTTGTGAGGAGGAGGAAAGAGTGGCTTCTTTAAAGGTATTCTGTCACGTAACTCATCAGCATCAGTCATATGACTGGCTTATAACTGCTGTGTCTGCTGCATCCCCTTTAGACATTAATGCCGTATGCATTACCTTGGATGAGATGCATACTTGTCCAGTGAGGGAGCTGGGAGTTTCAGCCACCTCAAGCTCAAGGAAAGGAGTCTAAAAGCCCTGTTAGCAACATCCCTAAAGTGAAGATGGTCCAAAAGCCTTAGACACAATATACGCTGACAGGTAAACCGGATTGGGAGCTCTTCCGTAAAATGGCATTTGTTTACACTGACCAACGTCTTTCTGCAAGCAAACAGCATCATAAACCAGAAGGAACAGTCAGGACACTTCTTTCTTATTAATGATAAGGCTGTGACACTTGCGTGAGTTGTTGAATCCTCTTTGACTAACACTCCAGGGCCCTCAAAGGAGACCAAGCAACTGCGAGTTAATTTCACATTGGAGGGATAGGATCCAAAAAGTCCTGAACTGGTATTTGAGACCAATAGGTGCTGGGTCTTCAAAACAAAGTCTGTGTGACAACAAAGGCAACAGAACCCCCATCCCTATAAGGTTGATATGATGAGAGAGCCACAAAACTCTACCACTCTCTTGCAGAAGCAGAGAAAAGAGACAGTCTTATGGGAAATACATTATGATGTCCTACTCAAGTTGGCAGGTGGTGCATGTGCCAGCACCCTCAGGATCAGGGTAATCCTACTCCAGGACTTGAGTCATAGGATAGACAAGACTTCTCAAAGCTTCCTTAGAGCAAGGACTGTTCCTCCTCCGAGTAGAGATCCAACCATCCCAGGAGCTTCTTTGGCAGAGGTAGAGGAGAAAGCCCTCTATCTGCTGAAAGGTGCTCTGGCTGGAGAATTACATCTCAATGACTCACATTTTAAAGTCATCTCAATGGCCCTTATTGTAAAGAAAGTCTCTCTCTTGATGCCTACTCGAGAGTCAGAAGAACAGGATACTGCTAGACTTGAGGTCACCCTAGTGTGTAACCCAGAGGGGAAAGGGAAGGTAGGCGAACACCTTTCCCACTACCTTGAAGGTGTAGGTATTTGACCCCTGAAGAGACTTACCTGCTGTTTTTATGTCAGGAGTATCAGTCATATTAGGCTCAAGGTCTATTTGCTGGAATGGTCAGTTACAGAGTGATTTTCGTTGCTCTATCCCAGAGGAGTGTTATGTCTTTCAAATGCATATATTCCCTATTCTTACCTGCCCTATCCTGTACAGTGATAGTGCCATTGGTGCAGCTTTTGCTGTGCACTATAGGCATTACTTAAGGGTCTTTGCAGTGTTTCTTTGGACCCTAGCTACACTTGCTGTCCAACTTTTATAACTTTTACCTCATAGTGTAACTAGTCTTACACTAAATGTACAAATGTTGAATGACCCACAGTCCCCTGCTTCAGGCTTTATGTATAGCCCAAATCCATAAATCCAATCTTACCTGGCTTACGATGCTACTAATTGGTCGATGTAGAACTGGTTGCCTGCAACTGGTGCCAAGCTGTCTCAAAGGGCTCACACTTTGCTCAACAGACCGCAAGGGTATCTGTCAGCGCGTGGATTTCGCTACTCCCTCCTAGCAGAGGAGAGCAGTTCTCTTACAGGCAAGGATGCTTCCTCTATGTCATGGCAGGGATTGGGAAGGTGGGTTTACTGTAACATCATTCTTTTGCTTGGCCTATGGAGCTGGTTCTCATGTATGAATGTAGCGTGTTGTAGCAATTGATTTAAACAGGGTCACCACCCCAAGGTTTGCTATGTGGAGGGTCCTGAACATCTAAACCATGCTGCCTACAAATTGATGAAGTGGAGGGAGTGACTAATTCAACCAGTGAAGCGTTACCTGACCCTTGTGAACATCTACCTTATGGAGCATCCCTTAACAGAAGGAATGGACCACCTTGAATAGAGGAAGATACAAGGTCAGGAAAACAAGAACAGACTTCAGAAGTGGAGATATGTCACCAATACTGATTGCCCCTGTGGTGAATCGCATCAGATCATGGACCACATCCTCTGCTGCTGCTCACTGGAATCTGGATGTTCTGATGTAGATCTACAGGAAGTAAATGACAGAGCCATCCATTGGATACAGGAGTGGTGCTATAAGATATGAATGAATAAATGGAGCAGGTGTTAGGTCCTGGCAGAGACAGTTCATTCGCATCTGATCACACCGGAAAGCTGTCATGTCGGGCCCGCGACCCGCCTGACCAAAGTCAAAGGATCTGTTTGAAGGCGAGACAATACTCGATCACTGTGGAGGAGAGCAGCTTCCTAAGTACCAGAGGATTCCTGCTATGTTACAACAAGAATGATAATGATAGATTCATACACTCATCCTCACATAGCCTACAGATCCACTTGACCAAACCTTAAGATAAGAGGTCAGTTGGCGAGATCTGTCACTTCCCCTCAAAGGAGAAAAGCTTTAGCCAGAAGACCTAAGGAGCTTCTTGTGAGTGGTTCAGTAGTTCCTACTGGTCATTCCACATGTTGATATGTCCAGAGATGAAACCTGGAAGATAGGTAGGGAACAATTTTGGATGGAAAATGGTGATAGAATGTACAAGGCAATGCTATTCTCCTTTTGAAACCAGGAAATATGCTCCTGTGTTGCTCCCCACTCTCCTTTCCTGAACAAAGCCTGGGAGGGGCAAGAACAGGCAGAGCAGATGTCAGACACCTTCTGGAGAAAAAGCTGCTGGTGATCCTTACTGGGATTTGGAGGAGGCCAGGGCCTATCTCGAGGCAAGAAGCTGCTGGTGGTCCTTACTGGGATTGGGAAGAAGCCAGGGCCTATCTCAAGGCAGATGGTATGGCCACCACCAAAAGGTTGGGCTGTATTTGTCTTTGAAATGCATTATGAATGAGTACCTACAAACAGGCCTCCCCTTCCACCAGTGCCTCAATGTTATCCTTTAGGGAAGAAGATGAGGAGTTCAGCACCAATTCGATTTGCAATGCAACTGTTGTCATTCTGCCAAAAGTCAAGCAGGTTTATTATGTGGTGAGAAAAGAAGAAAATTCCCTTTCTGCCAATAACAATGTGGTGAGAAAAGAAGAAAATTCCCTTTCTGCCAATAACAATCTTCAGAAATTTGTTGAAAGACAAAGTTCGACATCGTGAGCGACCAACGTGTGGTCAACTGTACTGTAACATCTAGACAGAGACCATGACCAGAGGTGAAGTGCACTCTCCTCCACAATTGTCCCTCGCTTTTTGTGATTTCACTTTGGTTTAAGTTTTTCTGGCAAGGCATGGTCCCAAATTTCGTGGCAATCCTCAGAATTATCATTTTAACCCTTTGCGGTCTCAGAGCGGCTGTCAGTCGACCTCCATAAAGTCTCTAGGAGATACAGTATGGAGGGCAGTTGACCACAGCCATCCATAAAACAGCTCATATCTTTTTAAATATTGAATTTAGCGTACTCTTAAGTGTTTGTTCGTCTGTTTTCTTTATTTGATATTTAAATATCATAGAAAATCAATCTTCTTCATATTAATTTTTTATCACCTTGCAAAACAAGTAGGATCCTTGTATTGGGTCGAAGATGGGACAAGTTATCCAGGAAGCACACTACACTAGTATGCCACCTTACCACAGTTGAGTGCTCAGGTCACTAACATAATTTTCTAACTTTTGACTTGCTAACTGTATCAGGTCTGGCTGAACAACTGTGCCCTGGCTGATCTTTGTGGAAAAAAGTCAGGGGCATTTTTAGTGGATTTACATCTCAACTGCAACTGTATTACTTGAGGCAAAGAATAGAAAAATTACTGCATAAAGAAAAGAAGTTTCTCCCAAAAACCTCTGCTTGTTTAACCCTAGAATTCCCAAAGAATTTTGAATCGTTGATGCTAGTTTCCTTTTCACTTTATCATTTCTCTAAAGTTATCTACAGAGAAGGGCAAGAAAGGATCTACTGTAGACACAAATAACACCCTCCTTACCTATTGACATTGTGGCATACGCTGCCCCTACAGAATTACTCGATCTCCCCGTGCTAAACAACACACTTCTCACTCTCTTCGAATCTACATAATTAAAATACACTTACATCTCATGCTCCAGTGCATCTCTGCAGTCTTCCTTTAAAGACACTTTGTTTATACAGATTATATTGGTACAACAGATGGTGTATCCTTGCGTATCATTTTCACGTAGATCAAATACTGGCTTCAACTAACCTGGGAGACATATCTTACTATCTTGAACTAAAAACTCTCCCCCAAAAAAACACACAATACCAAAATAAAGACCAAAAAAGGAGACCCAAACAGAGCCGTGTGTACACCTAGGTCTGACTGGAGAGCTTTAGGGAGACAGATTATCGTACCTGACTAGGAGTGCTCAGATTCTTTCTCTAAGTTACTGGGTTAAATATGTTCAGAACACCAATGAACTTGAGGCAGATTCAATGGAATACCATTTTCAAATAACCATCTATCAGGACACATAGAAGTACACTACTGTATACAGACAGTACTAAACCAAAGAAGACACTGGGGACCGAGAGGCTGTTTGTAGATTGAATTGTTTGTAAACCATTATAGTACAAGTACCCTTATAGTTAAATTTTTGTCTAGGGTATGCATAACGTAACTCAAATGCCCACAACTTTTGGAAGCCAACAAATTAGTCCCCTTTCAAATAAAATCAATAACAGATTATTAAAAAGGAGGTTGGACTTACTTTATCACCTTACATTACTGTTTATAATACTGTAAAGTATGCTATTATCAAAAGAGAAATGTACTAATGGCCATACACGAACTACGTTAGTGAAAATTCTACCGTGTTTGTTTACATTACACTTTAAATAAATGTACAGAAGGTTATTTTATAGTTTCGTTACCAAATTCAATGCTAGACACTTAACTCTATTTATCTACTTAATGAAGGCTTGAGTAATGTTGAATAAAATGCAGATGTTTATTTTATTTGCTGGACTAAAGGAGGCCGCCTGCTACCACTTTTATTGTTTTGGTTCATCATGACTGGCAAATAAGCCGATTAGCTGAGCTGAGGCGCGCGATTCTTTCTCTCGTACATATAGCCTACTTTACACAAAACACACACAGTGCGGTCAAATATAAAGTACTGTACAGTACATTTTACTGTAAATATTATGTAAAGTAATAAATAAAATACCCTATTGTAATCTACATTTTAAACTATTTCTGATGTGATCCATTTCTGATATGATAGTGTACAATACTGAAGTATTAGTTGATAGATTAGTACTGCTTGGTAAAGTATACAGTAAAACACAGTAAATAAATTTGATTAGAATATGAAATGGTTTACTTTAGACCGCCATCACATAGAAAGTGATGCGATACGAGGCATGGAGACACCGGAACGTGAGACATCTCACACCTCATGTCACCCTGTCACATAGCCGTAGACACGTGCTCACGTTTGTCCGTTAACACAATGGATTCCTTGGCTGATGTTGCATTAGTTTTATTGAGTAAGCAATGAACAAAAGTTGTTGCTGCCTAGAGAAAAGGAGAATTCAATTTTTTAAAAAAAAATCATCTGCTAACAGATGAAATATAAATATAAAAAAAAATGTGATAATCTAAAAATGGCATACAAGACTTATGTGGAACTGAAATCATAGTACTTCCATATTTGCAATCTGGGTGCTATAGGCTAACTGGAAAAAACCAATATCATAAAAAAATTAATCTTGATCTTCAGCTGAGTTTTAAATTAGTTTTAAAGTTTTTTGGCAACAGCAGAAACAGTAACAAAGAACACTTAAAAAAAAAAAAACACACAAAACAATTGCTATCGCTAAAATAACACTTACAATAGCAGGTTGAACAAAATTTATTCTTTTAAATCATAATAAAATTTTATTTGAATATGCAAAATGCATTAACAGAACATTGAAAATGGTGTATTTAACATTTTTTTTCAAATACGACAGCAGGGTCTGTCTCCAAGTGGAACCTCTCTTCAGTTAATCACAGGCTTTCTCAGCTATCTCTATCAGATATGGGTCCTCTTTGGAAAAATAATCTCAAATGTATCTATGTTGTACAGTACTGTACTATACTTATATCAAAATGGTAAACTGCATTTAAATAAAATACTTCTAGAGTACTAAAATTTCAATCTTTTAAATTCATCAAAGTACCTACAGTATTATGGATCAAGCCTGCCTATATAAATTAACTTGCTTTATCTTTAACACAATTTGACCTACATCACATAATCTGAAAAATAGAGGCTTAGTCAATTATTATTTATCATGTTCTGTTTGCTTTATAGGGATATGATGACCATTTAGATGATCAGGATGATGCCTCCAGCAGACGATCTTCACTGATTCAAGCTTTAGGACGTAAGGACTCGCAAGATACAATAAAGTTATACATTCGCCGACCCTCGCAGGATGAAAAGAAAAACTCTGCATTCCAAGGTAAGCAATATCAGTTGGTTAATAGAATATTAAGCATCTTTTTCACCTCAATGAAAATTATATCAATGGCAAGATTCAAGTGCATAGCTAGTGTTTGAAAAAAAAAAACAGAATTATTACAGAATTTGTCTTTTTATGCAAATAAAGTTATTCCTCTAGAGTCCTCTGTCCAGGTTGCATTTTGTAACTTCGGTTTGGAAATATAATAAAAAGGTATTTACTGTACTGTATAGCTGACTGATTTTTTATTTGTATTTACAGATAGTAGTGATGAAGAAAATGAGCAAGAATCTCCCCGGCGTGGATCAGCACCTGCACCAACACTTGCTGATGATTCCCCATCCAGTAGATCAGAACAACTAATTCAAAAATATAGACACTCAGTAGATGTATCAGCCGACATCTTGCGTTCAATAGAAAAGGTAAGCTCTTGTCAAACATATTTCTTTACATCTTTCAAGTAAAACTATGACACAAGACTTGTAATTAATTTCAAACAATCAATTATGATGCAGTTTGCTTACCCTGCTATTGGTAGACATGATACCAAGGATTTTGGCCAATGGACAGAAAGCTGTTTACAACTTCACTTAACTCACACATTCGCTGAGTGTATTAAGTCTCTTTTGACTTTTGGCAGGCTTCTGGGGGTATCAGTGATGACGGGACAAGTACGAGTAAAGAGCTCAGGTTTCTATAGTTAGGAAAAATACAGATTACTGCCAAATCTGTCATTTGTTCCTACACAAATACAAACCATTTGCTCCTTACTATGAAGACTCGCCATTAGGTGGGTGGAAGTCCTTAACCCAACTGGCTGCGAACTAACTTAACCTGGGGCACAGCTCTGAGGTCGTTAGAACGTTATAGAAGTAGTACCCCGAGACCTCATGAACTCTCAAATTAATAAGCAGGAGAGTTGACAGCCTGATCAATCATGGTGATTGAGCGGTAACTAAGCATTGTGGCTTGACCAGGTAAGAATAAAGAGCGATATACTGTACATCTTAAAACTTAAACCTAGGCGTTGTCCACCTCCCCCTTACAAGGAGGATGGTGACATAACAAAATATATTGCATATTTCAGACCACACAAGGGAAATAGTTTTTGCTTGCAGTCGGTGGTAGGCCAGCTTGCAGAGTCTTCCAGATGCTGTGCCCCAAGAGGGGGGGAAGATGAAGGATGAAAAAGGTTAGTCATTCTATCCATAAATCCCAGAATAATACTAAGTAACGTCTGCCCCTCAAGCAACTGTTACTTGTCCTGTAGAGGAGCAGAGGTTTCTCATATCACTTGTTGATTGGCCACCACATGATCCAGGAGAACATGTCTAGTTCCTGTGTGTTATGTCTTGCACGTAATGGGAGGTAAAGGTAGTCTTACTTTGGAAGTCTCCCATTTGTAGGACCTGCTCCACAGAGAAGTTTCTCTTGAACGCTAGGGATGTGCATAGTCTTAACATTGTGAGCTCTGAGGCTACGATCACGAAGAGGAGAGTCGTGATTCAATACAAGGTCAATGACCTGTCGAATCCCAGCAGAGATCGTATTCTTGGTGACACTCCTCTTGACACTGCCCATGCTTAAACATGCTTAAACAAATAAATGTTTGATGTGTGGGCGAGCTACAGATATGCGCTTGAGATAGAGCATTAGCGCTCTCACAGGAAACGGTAACAGCTGATCAGAATTATCGGTTACGTCATGGAGACCCAAAATCCGGAAGGACCCAAACCTAGAGTCCGCTATAACTGAGTTCCCATTCTTATCTACCACCTCAGGGACGAACCCAAGCGTTACCTGCCACATCCTTTTGAAAGGGCGATGTCGTAGGAAAGAAGGGAAACCATCTTGAGTACCAAGTTGTGATCAGAGGCCTGATGTAGCTGTTCTTAGGGCACTCATTTCAGGAAGCTTAGTATTCATGTTTTGTTCCAAGGAGATGGTCTAACTTCTGACTGGGGGCATGTAAGCTTGAAACTCTGTATGAGGAGACACAATTCTGTCGAGGAGGAAATATTAACTCCGTTCAGTCTAAAGACAAGGCTCAAGGCTATGCGATAGCCTTTCACCACTGAGATTGATCATTGTTTTTCCTCCGCTATCATGAAGACAGTGGCATCGAGAGAAGCAAAACCTCTTCCATGATACCAATCTTAGAAGATAGCTCACTTTGCCTGATGGACAGCGATAGACAACTTATGGAGGTATCCAGACATCTGTTTTGCCACAGTGTACAAAAGATCTGACTGTGAGAGGAGAGGCTGGATAACCTTGCGTGAAGTCATACGGAAGAGACTGCCCTGTGGTATATCACTGCACGTAACTTCTGGACCAATTCGTGGACCCTCGGTAACTTTGTGACCAGGAGGAGATCTGGATACCATTCTGTTTGCTTCCACCTCTATTAGGGCCTTTGAAAGGTTTTGTGATGCCCTCACCTTGTTAAGGAGTCTCTTCAACACAAGAAAGTCGGAAACGCTTAGACCTCTAGATTATCCCACAGATGTTGGAAGGCATCTCGTAGGGATGCCTGAGGGGATCTAATACTAGCAAGCAGTACACCGAAAGTTTCTGGTTGAAAGATGTCGCGAACAGGTCTATTATCGGAGAACACCTCAAAGTATCCGAGTCTTCATGCACAGTTAGTCTGTGAGAATGTTCTTTTTGCCCAGAATGACCTGAGCTGACAGGGAGATTGACTTGTCTTCTGTCCATTGCAGTGCAGTAGATCCTTGCAATAATAGACTAATGAGGGGAAAGGGGTATCCGGTAACGCCAATAGTCTGTTGTGTCCACAAAAAGTTTCCCTATTCAAAAACTCAAGCAAAATTATACCAAGTTCTTTTAGGCCTATCACATGATATTAACCCTGGATAGGTACGCTCCTCGGACACCCCTTTAACGGTATACTCGGACGCGAACGACCCCGACGCCAAAAAAAATTCTTGAAAAATCAGTTTTTGCAGTAACCTCCTTTTTTCTTTTGCCAAAAAAAACTTCAATGAATGCTTAAAACAACTGTAAAGATAAATACTACTCATCTGCAGAAAAACTATTTATTATAAATATTTTAAAAAATTAAGTAGAAAAAAAAAAGACCTGACATAAAAATTCATAAAAAAAAAGTTTATACATATAAACACAAATCCTTTTAGGAATTGATTCTTGAATGTTTAGGACACATCTTGATGTATTTTGGATGAAGTCAGACCCATGGAGGTGAAGATCTGAAATGAGAAAAAAAGGGTAACTTTTTTTGGCCAAAAAAATTTGTCCAAATTTCATGAATTTTTTTGGGTACCCAAATGAAATAGGAAGTGGCTAATTTTTTTAGGGAATAAACATATGTTATCCTAAAATAGAAATATGTAAAAAAATCTTCATTATTTTGTAAATTACATTTATATCAGGGGCCATATCTAAAGGTAATTTTTTGAGTACTTAGAAATTTCGTAAAAAAATACATATATTTAATATATAATATGATATTTATGCAGGTAAAAATATACCAAAATATCACAAATTCTATAGGGAACAAGAATATATATAGATAGGGCAGCTTACGCTTTGGATATGTCCACAAAATGGCCGCCAACCACACTGACTCAGACTCCCTAATCTGCCACTTGAAATGTAGGAAGGGTATGTCAATTTCAAGGTGTTATTTACTAATCTAATTATTATTGGATATGCATAAAAATTGTATGGTGGGTTGCTGGATAATTGTCGATTATTTTACGACTATAAAATTAAAATTCTGACCCCAAAAAATTTTTTTGAAGGGAAATAAAATCGAAAAAAAAAAATGTAAAACAATATAATATATTTTAGCTAAAAAAATTTGATGATATTCAATCAAAAAAAAGTAAACAAAATTTTCCGACAAATAAACATCTAGAGGAATCATTACTCTGTGATAGTTCCTTAGTACGTAGTAATTTTGAAAGAATTGGGAAAAAACGAAAAAATGGCAATCACCGGAAAATCGAACATATACCTATATATACGCCATATCTGGCTAAAAAAAAGATAGGCATGGGTAGCCAGATCATCTAGAAACACTTTCCAACACTATAAAAATATAAGTTTTGCGACACTACTTGCCAATTCCTTACGGTAACATGACTAAGCAAAAAAATGCAAAACAAATAAAAAGGGGCACTCGCGGAAAAATGGCTAACATTCTAATATACGGCATTTCAGAAAAAAAAAATTCAGCCACGTGCTAGGCAAACCATCAAGGCACATTTTCCGACAAATAAACATCTAAATGAATAATTACTCTGTGATAGTTCCTTAGTACGTAGTAATTTTGAAAGAAATGGGAAAAAACGAAAAAATGGCAATCACAGGAAAATCGAACACATACCTATATATACGCCATATCTGGCTAAAAAAAGAAGATAGGCATGGGTAGCCAGATCATCTAGAAACACTTTCCAACACTATAAAATTATAAGTTTTGCGACACTACTTGCCAATTCCTTACGGTAACATGACTAAGCAAAAAAATGCAAAACAAATAAAAAGGGGCACTCGTGTCAAAATGGCCATTCTAATATACGGCATTTCAGAAAAAAAAAATTTCAGCCACGTGCTAGGCAAACCATCAAGGCACATTTTCCGACAAATAAACATATAAATGAAATATTACTCTGTGATAGTTCCTTAGTACGTAGTAATTTTGAAAGAAATGGGAAAAAACGAAAAAATGGCAATCACAGGAAAATCGAACACATACTTATATATACGCCATATCTGGCTAAAAAAAAATAGGCATGGGTAGCCAGATCATCTAGAAACACTTTCCAACACTATAAAAATATAAGTTTTGCGACATTACTTGCCAATTCCTTACGGTAACATGACTAAGCAAAAAAATGCAAAACAAATAAAAAGGGGCACTCGCGGAAAAATGCCCAACATTCTAATATACGGCATCTCAGATAAAAAAAAAAGACATGCACGTGTTAGCCCAACCATCAAGGCACACTTTCTAACACATAAACATGAAAAAAAAATCAATAATATACGGCAATTCCTTACTACGTAGTAAATTTTTACAAATATTGAAAAAAAAACAGAAATTGGCAACCGCAGTTAAATACCCAATATACCAATAACTACGTCGTATCTGACAAAAACAAAATCACGCATGGGTAGCCAGATCATCTAGACACTTTCCAACACTAAAAAAGCAAAAGTTTTACGATACTATTTCGCAATATCTTACGGAAAAATGACTTGGCAAAAAAATGAAAAAAAATGAAAAAGGGACACTCGCGGTAAAATGCCCGACATTCTAATATTCGGCATCTCAGATAAAAAAAAAAGACATGCACGTGTTAGCCCAACCATCAAGGCACACTTTCTAACACATAAACATGAAAAAAAAATGAATAATATACGGCAATTCCTTACTACGTAGTAATTTTTACAAATATTGAAAAAAAAAACAGAAATTGGTAACCGCAGTTAAATACCCAATATACCAATAACTACGTCGTATCTGACAAAAACAAAGTCATGCATGGGTAGCCAGATCATCTAGACACACTTTCCAACACTAAACAAGCAAAAGTTTTACGACCCTATTTGGCAATATCTTACGGAAAAATGACTTGGCAAAAAAATTAAAAAAAATGAAAAAGGGGCACTCGCGGTAAAATGGTCCTCGTGGTGATGAACGACATTTTAACTAAAAAAAAAATCATGCACATGGTAGCCAAACAATCCACCAAGACTTTCCACAACTGATAACCTATACAAGTTGCACCATTCTACGACAATTTCATAATACGTAATAACTTTGATAATTATGCAAACTACCTTAGAAGGGTAAACTCGGTCGCGCTCGACCCCGACGCGTCTCAGAAATCGGGGAAGGAGTACAGCTACAGCAATGCACATCTGGACACTACTAGAGCGTGTAGGGGAGACACCTCCTGCAGGTCGATCACCCACAAATTCAGTTACGGGGGTGAGTCACGTGAGAAAAACCTGTTTTTTTTTGACGCTCGGGGTCGCAAACGACCCATCGTACCTATCCAGGGTTAAGCCAGCCATTTGGGTAACATCAAAATGAGCAGCTGAGATTATGACACTTTTTTTTTTTACCTTTGGATGACATAATTAAGGCACTAAATTAAATGACACAAACGAAAATGAAGTAATTATTATTATTATTATTATTATTATTATTATTATTACTATCCAAGCTACAACCCTAGTTAGAAAAGCAAGATGCTATAAGCCCAGGGGCTCCAACAGGGAAAAATAGCCCAGTGAGGAAAGGAAATAAGGAAATAAATAAATGAAGAGAACAAATTAACAATAAATCATTCTAAAATAAGTAACAACGTCAAAACAGACATGTCATATATAAACTATTAACAACATCAAAAACAAATATGTCATAAATAAACTGTAGAAAGACTCATGTCCGCCTGGTCAACAAAAAAGCATTTGCTCCAACTTTGAACTTTTGAAGTTCTACTGATTCAACCACCCGATTAGGAAGATCATTCCACAACTTGGTCACAGCTGGAATAAAACTTCTAGAGTACTGCGTAGTATTGAGCCTTGTGATGGAGAAGGCCTGGCTATTAGAATTAACTGCCTGCCTAGTATTACGAACAGGATAGAATTGTCCAGGGAGATCTGACTGTAAAGGATGGTCAGAGTTATGAAAAATCTTATGCAACATGCATAATGAACTAATTGAACGACGGTGCCAGAGATTAATATCTAGATCAGGAATAAGAAATTTAATAGACCGTAAGTTTCTGTCCAACAAATTAAGATGAGAATCAGCAGCTGAACACCAGACAGGAGAACAATAATCAAAACAAGGTAGAATGAAAGAATTAAAACACTTCTTCAGAATAGATTGATCACCGAAAATCTTGAAAGACTTTCTCAATTAGCCTATTTTTTGTGCAATTGAAGAAGACACAGACCTTATTTGTTTCTCAAAAGTAAATTTACTGTCGAGAATCACACCTAAAATTTTGAAAGAGTCATACATATTTAAAAAAACATTATCAATACTGAGATCCGGATGTTGAGGAGCCACCGTCCTTGACCTACTTACAATCATACTTTGAGTTTTGTTAGGATTCAACTTCATACCCCATAATTTGCACCATGCACTAATTCTAGCTAAATCTCTATGAAGGGATTCACCAACCCTAGCTCTACATTCAGGGGATGGAATTGATGCAAAGAGAGTAGCATCATCTGCATATGCAACAAGCTTGTTTTCTAGGCCAAACCACATGTCATGTGTATATAGTATGAAAAGTAATGGGCCAAGAACACTACCCTGTGGGACACCGGATATCACATTCCTATAATCACTATGGTGCCCATCAACAACAACTCGTTGAGGTCTATTACTTAAAAAATCAATGATAATGCTAAGAAACGACCCACCCACTCCCAAGTGTTTGAGTTTGAAAACAAGGGCCTCATGATTAACACGGTCAAAGGCAGCACTAAAATCAATGCCAATCATACGAACTTCCCGACCACAATCAAGGGATTTCTGTACAGCATTGGAGATTGTAAGAAGGGCATCACATGCTCCAAGGCCTTTACGAAAACCAAATTGCAAACTAGGGAATATATGATTACCTTCAGCAAACCTATTAAGACGTTTTGCCAGAAGACGTTCAAAAACTTTAGATAATATGGGAGTTATGGAAATTGGGCGGTAATCAGTGGGACTTGAGCTACCACAAACACATTTACATAGAGGAGTAACATTACCAATTCTCCAACTAGTGCTAAAAGCTCCTCTTCTTGCTAACTTGCGCAAAATAACAGATAACTTTGGAGCTAAGAAATCTGCTGTCTTTATAAAAAACAAAGGAAAAATAACATTTGGGTCTACACCTCCATAAGCATCAAGGTCCACCAACAGAGCTTTAATCTCACGAGATCGAAAAGCTAAACTAGTTAGTTTAGCCTCAGGAAAACAGGAATGAGGAAGTTCAAGTTTTTCATTACTCTGTTTACTGTCAAAAACATCAGCCAAAAGGGTTGCCTTTTCCTTTGGACAGTGAGTGACTGAGCCATCTGGTTTAAGTAAAGGAGGAACTGTTGCATCTACACCGAAGAGTGCAGATTTAAGGGTAGACCACCATTTATGTTCCTGAGTTGTACCAGAAAGTGTTTCTTTTATGGTTAAATTGTACTCCTTTTCAGTTAAGGCATAAACTCTCTGAGCAAAAGCTCGAAGCTGAGTATAATTGTTCCAGGTCAAATGTGATCTGTTACCCTTCCAAAGTTGATAGGCCTCCTGCTTCTCCAAAAAAGCACGTCTACAAGTCTACAATCATCATTGAACCACGGTTTGTCCTTCACTCGGTACCTTAGCACACGAGAAGGGATACGCCTATCAATTATGTTGACTAGATTCTCATTCAAAGGGACAACAGGATCTACACTATTATATAATTGTGACCAATTCAAGCACAAAAGATCATGTAAAATCCCATTCCAGTCTGCTTGGGATTTCATATAAATTTTACAAGAATATGATATATCAGGGACAGGCTGCTCAGTCTTCACTAATAATGAAATCAAGGCATGATCAGATGTCCCGACTGGAGAACCAACCTTACTAGTTATAACGCCAGGGGAGTCAGTGTATACGAGGTCCAAGCAATTACCAGACCTGTGAGTAGCTTCATTTATGATTTGCTCACAGCCTGATTCAGAGGCAAAGTCTAAAGCTCTTAAGCCATGGCGATCGGTAGGAGAGATAGAACTTAACCACTCCCTATGGTGAGCATTAAAATCACCAACAAAGACAAAAGAAGCCTTTCTATCATCTTCTTGTATCTTAGCCATAATGGTAAGAAGACAATCGAAGATAGAATCATCCATGTCGGGATTCCGGTAGATCGAACACAAAAAAAGTTGTTATGCCTGCCACAAACTTTTATTACCTGAATCTCATGACATTCACATTGATAGCAGGACTTATGAGAAGCAGGGTACTCGGTCCTAATATACACCGCCATTCCCCTGGCCCTAGGGATGGCATCTCGTTTCAACATTATTGGCTTCTTAAAACCAGTTATAAGGAGCTCAGATGAGTGCCTCATATTAGAAACCAAAGTTTCTGAGCACAAAAGAATATCATACTGTCTGGACGCAACTGTAAGGTCTTGGATATTTGCATGAAGACCACGAATATTGCATTACAGAAGACGACATTGACGAAATCTAGGACGTACTGGTCCCGGATTTCGCTCAATGTCTCCAGACAGCATAAGAATTAATAGAAATAAAAGAGAGACATCATACTTAAAAACTAGATTAACAAGAATTATAACAAAAACAATACGTACAGAATTATAAACAAAGTGATTGATGATACCCATAGACTATTGTAAAAAGTCGGAAAAACTGGTCAACATGGAGGAGCCGATACACCATGCAAGGCTAAATACCCTCCAGGATAGCCACTTCAACTGAAGGGAGGACAGTAAGGATGGTTTTGAGAAGAAAAAGAATCAGAAAAAGGAAAAGACAACCTCTTGATAAACCACCAGGCATCCATGGCCCTTCTATTAAGCCTGCCCAACACACCATTTCAAAAAAACAAGAGGAAGAAAAAAAAATAAGATAGAATAGTGTGCCTGAGTGTACCCTCAAGCAAGAGAACTCCAACCCAAGACAGTGGAAGACCATGGTACAGAGGCTATGGCACTACCCAAGACTAGAGAACAGTGGTTTAATTTTGGAGTGTCCTTCTCCTAGAAGAGCTGCTTACCACAGCTAAAGAGTCTCTTCTGCCCTTACAAGAGGAAAGTACACTGAACAAATTGCAGTACAGTAATTAACCCCTTGGGTGAAGAAGTGTTAAGAATCTCATTGTTGTCAGGTGTATGAGGAAAGACGAGAATATGTAAAGAATAGGCCAAACTATTGTGTAAGTGTAGGCAAAGAAAAAATAAGCCGTGACCAGAGAGAGGGATCCAATGCATTACTGTCTGGCCAGTCAAAGGATCCAATACCTCTCTAGTGGTAGTATCTCAACGGGCGGCTGGTGCCCTGGCCAACCTACTACCTTCAAGAAGTGTAAAATGAAACTCACAAAAATGAAGATTTTTTCAATCATAGTCCATATCAAAACCAACTGAATACAGCACCAGAAAACACTAGTGAGTAATCTGAGAACTACTGCTACTGCATTACCTTTACCAAATTCAAAGAACGGATTTTGAGCGAAGCGAAAAATCTATTTTTGGGTGAGATAGCCATGTCGTCCTGATGGAAGGTTCCTTTAAGTAGCTTCCTAGGGTATATTTGACTACAGTGATATTCCCAGAGAATTTGCCTTTAGGTCTCCAGAATTCCAACTCCCGGCGCGAATATCCTAAAAATTTCTCTCAGGGATATCGCATAATATCAGAGGACGTATATCTTGATACGACACATAGCAACCTTCACTCCGAATAGCGTTTTCGCTTCGAGGGGGAAAGTGGCAAAAATAGAAGGGGAGCCGTTATCAAGGTACCCTTCCTCCGTTACTACCTTGAGTATCTAGACGGCGCCATCGTCGCCGCCATGTTTATTCTTTGTAGCGTTGAGCAAGGTAGCTACAGATATAGTTGTTTCGGGAGCGATCCTGCCAAGGCCTTTTCTATAAAAAGGAGGGCGGGTCCATCAGGACGACATGGCTATCTCACCCAAAAATGACAAATTCGAAGATAATTTGTATTTTTCCTAACCATACAAACCTTAGCTATTTACATTGGGTTTACCTTTCGGCGTAGCTGAAATGACGAGCCAATAGTTTTTAACGAGGGTTAACTACCCCCGCGCTAGTTAGCGGGGGTAGGGGAAGGGATAGCTTGCTACCCCTCCCCCCCACACACCGGTGATTTGCTTCACTTCACTTAGAGGTAGGACTTGACTTGGGGGCCAGGGCTGGCAGGCAAATATGTGTAAATAGCTAAGGTTTGTATGGTTAGGAAAAATACAAATTATCTTCGAATTTGTCATTTGTTCCGTAACCGAAATACAAACCACGCTATTTACATTGGGTGACTTACCCCTTAGGAAGGGTGGAAAGTCCCCAGCCTTACTGACTTTGGCTTTGCCGGGGACTCCGCCTCCCAGTGAGTAGCACTTGAGAGAAGGAGCCCCTGCACCTCACAAGTTCCTTGCTTCGCTAGGAACGAGTGGCCTACATAAGTTGTGTGTGGAAGAAAGTGTGACTCGTCCTATGAAGTTGACCTTGAGACCTTTAAATAGGAATCTAGGATAGGACGTTCCCAATACCACCTCGTCAGGGTATGGGGGACACGACAGTATTAAGCTTAATACTAGGAGCACAAGGAAGCATGGGTTACCTGCAGAGGTCGAGGTCAGCTATGCGAAGACCAGGATGCTGCTTCCCCAAGAGAGGGGAGAATGAAGAAAGAAGTAAGGGTCAGACATACTCTGGTCGCGCTGGCGAGTGGGCGCGAGGGCGTACAGGAAAACGAGCGTGTGGGCGAGCTGGTGAACGAACGCGTTGGCGCGTCGGCGAGGGAGCGCGTTGATGCGCGGGCGAACGAGAACGCTCCGATGACCACTGACGACGTTGTTCAGGAGACCTGTAACGCGTGGGAGAGCGATTGGGAGCAGGCGATCGGCGGTGCGCTGGTGAAAGCTGGCGTGTAGGCGAGCGATGGCGCGCTGGCGCATGGTGGCGCGTTGGCAAGCGATAGCGTGTAGACCGCGTAGGCGAACGAACGCGCGAGGGCGAGCTAACAGAAGGCGATCCATGTCCTTCCAGATCCTCTGGGCGACGGCGCGTTGGAGAACGCTTGCGCGCAGGCGTTAGGTCACGCAGGCGGTCTGGAGATCGCCGATGTTCAGGTGATCGCTGACGCGCTGGGGACCATTGACGCGCAGGAGATCGCTGACGAGCAGGCGAATGTTGATGAGTCTGTGATCGCTGGCGAGCAAGAGGGCGACGCGTGGAATCCTGTGAGGGAACTGTCGGCGCGGGGCGCAGAGGCGAACGCTCACGAACGGGCACAGGAACAGGAGGCGCGTGGGCGTACAGGCATTTTGGGAGTACGCGCTGGAGAACGCGAGCAATGTTGCGCAGGAACAGGCTGACGAACAGGATCGCAAGGGCGAGGAGAAGAGTCCTTGGCCAAATTAGAGCGCTCAGGAGACTGATGGCGTGCAGGGCGCACAACAGGAACCGCAGGATATTCGGAGTCCACAGGGGAGCGCTGGCGAGCAGTGGGGCGATGGTCATCAGAAGCGCGCTGACGAACAGGAGAGCGCTGACGGTCAGAAGAGCGCTGACGAGCAGGAGGGCGAGCAGGGGAACGCTGGCGCGCTGGGCGCTCAACAGGAACAACAGGCTGAAGGATGTCCTCAGGAGAGCGCTGGCGAGAAGAGGGGCGATCATCAGGAGAGCGCTGACAAACAGGAGAGCGCTGACGAGCAGGAGAGCGCCTGTGCGCTAACACTGCAGAAGGGCACGCAGGGGAACCCTGACGCGCAAGGGAAGAATCCCTTTGCCCCGAAGGGACCGTTGCCCGTCGGGTGACGAGGTCAGGCTGCTGGACATCTGCACCAGAAGCTGAAGGTCTGGAAGGCGTGGGAGACCGATCCCCAGAGAGGTCTAAGGAAGCTGGAGCTGCAGGCTGCTTACGGCGAGGAGAGACCCCCTCGGAGGAAGGAGGCGAAGATTCAAAAAGGCGCCTCTTAGCACCCTTATAGGGAGACGGGAGGCCCTTGCGGCGCAGCGGACAGTGAGCCTTACGGCGAAGGCGGCCATGAGGAAGATCGTCAGGACCATCAGTCCTCCGAAGGGGAGTCTCAGTCAAAGCACTCCCCTTAAAGGGAGGCTTGGCAGCAGAAGAGCCCGCGGGACTCCCTTCCCCCTTCGAAGGATGTATGGAAGGGGGAGGAGAGCCATCAGCACCATCATCCACAACAGTACCTGCAGAGGATTGACCCGACCCGTCGGAAGCCTCTGTCACCACGACGTCGACGATAGACAGAGGATCTACCTCTGCTATCACCAGCGACTGCTTAACAGCGGCCCCCAACTGGACAAGGTCAATCAGGGCTACCCTGGAGGGCAGGCCCTTAAGCCCCAGGGAAGCCCAAATCTGAAAAAGATCATCATTAGACAACGATTCATTAGCAACAACCTCCCTCGGAGGAGGAGGAGGAACCGCCCCGCTATGGGAGGCGACGCCCTCTCCCCCAATCCAAGGTCAGGAAACAGAACTAGGGCCTGCGCTCCCACTCGGCAGACTCTCCTTAGGAGCTGAACGAGGGGGAGCTTCGGAGGAGGTTTGGGCGGCGAAAGAAGAGTCCCAAGAGCCCTCCTCTTTCAAGGCAACCCCGGAAGGAGAACGGTCTCTCTTGGACTACTTCTTACGCCGGCGGCCAAACCTTTACCACTGGGAGGCAGACCACTCCCTGCACTCACTACACGTATTCTCTTTATCACACCGTCGGCCTCGACACTGCGGGCAAAGGGTGTGAGGATCTGTGTCCACCGCCGACATAAAAGTACCACAAGGGCAGTCGGCAATTCCAGGGCACTTGCGCATAGTGAACAATAAGGGTGAGGCCAACTTCTAAACACACACACACACAAACTGAAAGAAAAAGCAAAAAAAGATTAAGGCTGTCAACGAGGACGATGGACAGACACGTCTGTTCATCGCCGGAGCCAAAAGTGAAGTGAAGCAAATCACCGGTGTGGGGGGGAGGGGTAGCAAGCTATCCCTTCCCCTACCCCTGCTAACTAGCGCGGGGGTAGTTAACCCTCGTTAAAAACTATTGGCTCGTCATTTCAGCTACGCCGAAAGGTAAACCCAATGTAAATAGCGTGGTTTGTATTTCGATTACGGAACAAATAGATTTTTCGCTTCCCTCAAAATCTGTTTTTTTGGGCTCAGGTCATGTCGTCCTGATGGAAGGTTACCAGAGCATTATTTAGAAAGTACTGTATCTGTGGATTTTTCAAATGTGCCTTAACCTCAAGACAATATTTCCTTGGTCACTCAGACCATAGAGACATATGGCGTTACAGTACTGTTATACATCATTACTTCTAATCATGAACTATGTTAGTACTTCCTGCCCCCTGCAGGAAGAGTCATACTAGACTCAGGAAAAAGTCTCGAGGTTTGCATATCCCATATTAACAAACCTAGCAACAAGAGCATACAAGTCTCACTGTATACAAAGCCAGTCGAAGTTTGTATTCTCAATACAAGCAAAGGTTTAAATGAGCCACCATAGCATCCAGAGCATACAGGCTTAGTTGTATGCAAAATCAGACAAGTTTGTACCCGTGTAGGAACAAAGTATGCATAGGCAGCGAAAGGTTGTATTCATGTTAGAACAAAGTTATTTATTTTGTTCACATGTCAATATGCAGATTATTAAGGGTTAAATAATACTGACACATATCTTTATTTATTCAAATTTGGGGCGAAATAAGACGCAAATACCAATTAAATATTTATTGGTAATCAATAAATAGTAATTCAACATACATTATATAGTAATAATAAAATGCTGGTGGATACAAAAGAAACATAAAATACAGACGAGACCAGAAATGCTTAATTCACCTGAAAGGGAATAATAATTAATGCCACAAAACTGAAATTTTAATAAATTTTCTAATATGCATTTCTATGAAAGACTCTTTTCACACTGTGTAAAGAACACATGGCACGAGTGTTATCTCTATGTTTCTTCACCTTTAATAACTGGAACAATCCATAGTGTCACCTAGGTGACACTTCACTTTACGTGTTGCACTGTGAGGTGTCAACACGTACACCCGATTCTTAACTGTCCCAATCAATTCACTGTTCCTCGCAGCGCTAAGCGACAGGTTTTAGCACACTACCTGCCGCCACCACATACCTTTACAGCTGTTGCACTTGCTTCACATAGTGTTTAAGGAACACTCTGGATGACTTCCATCCAGTATACGAGCGAAGACGCTCAAAATCCATGTATTGGAAGAAGTTCAATGACGAAGCAATTTTTCTGGGATCATGACCTGCGGGTGTACTGTCAGGATCCGCTCTGCGAATGAAGTAGGTGATTTTCGCCCTAAGTTGTTTTATGGATAGGTTTGAGCCCGAGGTTTCTCCTTTAAAGAGCTGTCCTTCCCTGAAGTCTGAAGTTCTAGGAAGATAGACCTTTAGACACTACTGGACACAGCGAGACATCTTCCTTCAGAGGGCAGATTCCCCAGGGACCCCACCTTTTGGTAGGTAGCTCGTTCTTGGCGAGAAACGTTGGGTCAGGAAAGAGATTCAGTTCTCCCGCTTCTGTGAACTGAATATGGCCCTCATCCCGAGAAAGGGCCACTATTTCACTAACTCTGGCCCCCGAGGCTAGAACAAACAAGAAGATAACTGTTAAGGTAAAGTGTAGGACCTTATCCAAGGACCATGAGATGGGCTTTGGAGGTGCTGCAGGCCCAAGTCTAGCACAGGCCTTAGGGATCTTGTTAAAGATTTCATTGGATAAGTCTACTTGGAAGGCGTAAAGCAGAGGTCTAGTCAAGGCTGACTTACACGTTGTTATCATGTTGCCTGCTAAACCTTGTCCATGAAGGTGAATAAAGAAGGATGAACAGAAATCTGTAGAGATCTCTTGGTATTCTTGCCTTGACAAAAGCAACCCACTTCTTCCAAGATGACTCATATTGCCTTCTGGTAGGTTTAGACTTATATTCTTCTAAGAAGTCTATACTGTCTCTCGAGATCCCAAACCTTTTCTTAACTGCTAAGGAGAGAAAATCATGAGATGAAGGTTTTGGGTTTTCTGTGATGAAGCGAAGACAGTCGACTTGTGTACTTGTTGAGTCAGAACTGGGTCTGGCAGAGGGACCAGCCTCAGCTTCAATTCCAATACTAGAGGGAACCAATTGCTCTTCGGCCACTTGGGAGCCACTAGGGCTGCCGTTCCCTGAAAGGATCTCAGCTTGTTGAGGACCTTCAACAGAAGGTTGGTTGGAGGGAACAGGTAAACGCAGGTCGATCTGTTCCAGTCGAGGGACATGGCGTCCACCGCTTCTGCTAGAGGGTCCTCGTATGGGGCCACATAACGAGGTAGCTTCTTGTTGTCGCTCGTCGCGAAGAGGTCGATCTGCAGTTCTGGGACTTGACGTAAGATGAAGGAGAATGATCCTGCGTCTAGGGACCATTCTGACTCTATCGGCGTGAGCCTGGATAGAGCGTCCGCCGTCACATTGCGGAACCATTGAAGGTGAACTGCTGATAAGTGCCATCTCTTCTTTTCCGCCAAGCGAAAGATGGCCAACATCACTTGGTTGATTTGGGGTGATCTCGAACCTTGACGATTCAAACATCTCACTATCACCTCGCTGTCCAGAATCAGTCTTATGTGGACTGAATGGCGAGGGGACAATTTCTTCAGCGTGAGAAAGACTGCCATGGCTTCCAAAATGTTGATGTGAAAGGTCTTGAATAGGGAGGACCAAGTCCCTTGGACTTTCCGTTGGTGAGGGTGACCGCCCCATCCTTCCTTTGATGTGTCCGTGTGGATGATGACTGAAGGTAGAGGTGGTTGCAAAGGCACCGACCTCTTCAGATTCTTGGCCTTCGACCATGGCTTGAGAAGTGATCGTAGTCGAGTCGGTATCGGTCTTCTTAGATCTCTTTGAGCGTTTGATGCGTATCTTCTCCAGACTCCTGATGCATCCTTTAACTGCGCTCTTAGCACAGGGTCTGTCACTGATGCAAACTGAAGGGAGCCTAGCACTCTCTCCTGTTGGTGTCTTGATATCCTGTCGGATTTCAGCAGTCTCTTGACAGATCCCGCTATCTCTCTCCTCTTCTTTGGTGGAATGGAGAGACGGTGTGACTGTAAGTTCCAATGTGTTCCAAGCCATTGAAACTCCTGAGCAGGAGACAGTCGAGACCTTTTGACGTTGATCTTGAATCCCAGATGTTCCAGGAACTAGATCACTTTCTTGGATGCTTGCATGCATTCCGTCTCGGATGCTGCCCACACCAGCCAATCGTCCAGGTAGGCTACCACCTGGACACCTTCTAGGCGTAGTTGTTGAACGACTGCATCTGCAAGCTTTGTAAAGATCCTTGGGGCATTGTTTAGTCCGAAAGGCATGGCTCTGAAGACGTATTTCTTCTTCTGTAGCCTGAATCCTAGGTAGGAGAGTGGGCGATTGATCAGAATGTGCCAATAGGCATCTGCCATGTCTGTGGAGACTATGTATGCCCTTTTGGCAGCCGGGTCCTTATGTGTTGAAGGGTTAACATCCTGAACTTGTAGTTTTCTATGAACTTGTTGAGTGGCAACAAGTCCAGAATGACTCTGAGTTTGTCTGAGTCCTTCTTGGGAACACAAGACAGCCTTCCTTGGAATTTGATGGACTTTGCCCTTCTTATCACCCGTTTGCTCAAGAGTTTTCGGGTATATTCTTCCAGGACGGGGGTGGAGTGTTGGAAGAATTGAGGAAATGATGGTGGAGCTGTCCTCCAGCTCCAACCTAGTCCGTTCTTGATTAGGCTGTGGGCCCAGGGATCGAAGGTCCAGCGATCCCGAAATGTTTGGAGTCTTTCTCCTACCGGAAGCATCTCATTGCTTCGGTTGTCCGGAGGACTTGCCTCCTTGACCGCGCCCTCCCCTACCCCCTTTTCCTCTTGAGGGGCATCTAGAGGAGCCTCTATTTGACCCTCTACCTTTAGGGCGAAAGGTAGTGGTCTGCCTCTCATAGGCGGGACTAAAGGCTGGTGACTAGGTCACCATCTGCTGCGGTACCATCTGGTAGGTGGGTTAGGGTTGTGCCACCTTCTGGGGCATCGCGGTCATTGGAAGTTGCTGTTGTTGTCTGGCTGGGCGAGAGGGCAACCATGGTCTCTTTGTCTTCCTCTTCGGTTGGGGACCCTCATCCGGGGAAGACTTCCTTTTAGCCGACATGCCCCACTTTTGGAGAAGATTCCTGTTCTCCGTGGCAGCCTTGTCGACTATTTCCTTGACTAATTCACTCGGGAAGAGGTCCTTTCCCCAGATATTGGAAGATATCAGTTTCCTGGGTTCGTGCTTCACCGCAACCGAAGCAAACACGAACTCCCTACATGCTTTTCTGGCCCTAACAAAGCCATATAGGTTCTTGACCAGCATTGCCAAATGTGATTTGGCCACGACCATAAACATGTCTGGGGATCTATGATCACTTGCCATTGCCTCCAAGGTAATTTGGAGGAACAGAGATGCGGCAAGCCTTTCCTTTGTCTCTTGCTCCCTACGCAAGAGAAAGTCAGACAACTTAGGGAGGTTTTCGATGAACTGGCGTCCAGCAATATCCGCCTCCAACTTCCCAACTGAGAAGGTAAGATGTATTTCCTTCCAGTCTTTGTCATCCGTAGGCAAAGCTAGGGATAAAGGTCTACACTCCTCAAGTGTAGGACAAGGTTTCCCAGCTTCTACTGCCTTGAACCCTTTTTCTGCAAAGGGAAAGGCCAGTTTAGCTGGAGCAAGAAAAGAAGGGTGTTTCTTACTCAGTCTTTCAGACTGCTAGCCATTAAAGCTTGAGCCTTCCCATGGTCAAGAACTATGACCTCTTTCGGCTCTGTCTCCTCCTTGGACACAGGTTCCGCCTTCAGACGGACGAAGCAGTCTGGGTAAGACTCAAATCTGGGCCAAAAGTCGACATCCTCAATGAGGACGGCTCCCAGCTTCTCTGAAATAAATATCTTCCCGTTTGTAATTGTCATGTACTCTGCATGCCTCCAAGGGTTTACTTCAGAACATGAAGGAAGATCCTTCACATTGAGTCTCTTGTGAGACCCACGGGATGCTGCGAGATGGTGTATCTCCTTCCTCAATGCAGCTTCCCTTTCTTCGTTTTGCTTACGAAGACTCTCCATCATCGTCATGAGACTAGCCAGGGCTTTTCCCATTTCGTCAGATGGAGGAGCAGAAGACGTAGAGGGAACTGGTTCTGGGGCTGGAACCGACGAAACGGACACCGATTCGACGTCATCCTCTTCGGTCTCAGGAGCCAAGGTATACTCCTCTTCTTGACCCTCTGCAAGAAGGTCCTTCTCGGTGTCTTCCGACACCTCTGACATCCTCTCATCTAGATGGATGTCCTTCATCGCGTCCGAGACATCCGTATCCATGGAAATCTGGACACAAGGGATCTCAGGTTGAGGCTGTGGTATGACGACATCCGCAGTTGCCTCAAGGGAACAGATAGGCCCGCATCCGTTCATTCGGAAGGTAAGGCCCGTGGCATTCTTCTGGAAGCCACGGACCCATCTGCACAGCTTACTCCGTGCTGCATCCCTTGACTCCGTTGTCTTGGGGTCATCAAAAGCCTCAGTAACCAAGGCTTTGCATACATTACATACCTGGGGGTCCCAATACTTGAGAGTTCCCTTGGTAATGGAACAGAGGGAGTGCGCCCTGCACTTCTCATGGCCGCAGAAGTCCCTGCTCCTAACATTGCAGAAGACTCGCGCACACTTAGGTTGGTCCTCCTGTAAAGAGAGGAAAACCAAATGAGTATATGGTAGTTCATCTCACCTGATAAACTATATAAATATTATTATTAATATTTTGCCTTTTTATTGCATATAGCTTAGGATAGACAAGCTAGAAAAGAATTAGGAAAGACATACATGTGTTTCCTGTCCAGCCAATTGCTGTGACCTCCCTCAAAATTAAAGCCTAAGGTTATCCTATTCAGGAGGCCCAATGGAAGAGTTCTACCCTGTAAGGATAGATAAGTGTAAGTTAACACCGACTTCCCAAAGGTTTTAATAATGAGGGTCATTTGTAACTGATCATCTATCAGTATATGGAAAGAAATTTCCTTTCCTTATATAGTATGGTCTCAACAATAGACTGTGCTTGGACACACAGGGTATGTTGGAAAATTAACTACTGTATACTTTATACTATAGTTTTCTGTTTGCAGTATGATCTATACTGCAAATATACTGGCCACTGTATAGTCATTTACTGTAGATATAGCCGGCATGTTGTCGGCAAGGCTAGCACCTGGGGCAGAGTTCAGCCTGCGCATTGCCAGCTGGGGTGGTGGCCGGCAGCTCGCCGGCTGCCGGTGCACTAGTCGAGTGGCCGGCAGCATGAACCCGGTCGGCACCTGCTGGCCAAGCCAGTTGTGCCGGCGGCTGCCGGCGCACTAATCCAGCCGGCAAGGCCCGGCGCCTTGCCGGCTAGGGTAGTGGCCGGCAGCTGCCGGTTAGGTTAGTACCCGGCGGCACTAGCCGATAGAGAGAGAGAAAGCAAGGAGTGAATGGTGATGTAAGAGCTCTGTCTTACTGCCTTCCTCCAGAATGAGGGTTCAAATGGAAGGGGAGAATATATCGTTCAGGCTTCCACCCATCCACAAACCATTGCCGGTCTCAGGTCTGTGAATGGCAGTCCAAGAGAGGACTGAAGAACACTCTACAGTAAAGGGATTTCCTACCGGCAGCCGGCCCAGCCGGCACAGCTTTCCCGGAGCCTTGCGTCCGTAAGGGAAAGCTGAGCGACTAGGCTACTATAAGCAGAAGCCCCGGCCGGCCCCACAACCTGCCGGCAAGCGGCGAGATTGTACGACAACGGCCAAAGGGTTGCAATGGCTAGGCCATCACTAAAGGTCAGGGGGGGGGGGTTTCCTGTATGAGGTGTGGAAGGAGCCGACAGGGTTGCCAGTCCTTCCACACCTTTAAGAAACTCTGTTTCGGTATCAGCGCCATCATAGGCGGCAGGAGAATATCTATCCTCCAGCCTAGGGTCTGCCAATACAGTTAAGGGACCGGCAGCAAGCTTGCCACCTCCTCTTAACAAAAGAGAAACAGAGTTCCAGTGCCGGCGCAATCCTAGGCGGCAGAAGAATGTCTATTCTTCAGCCTAGGGTCTGTGAGCACAGGACTAGTCTACTAGACCGCAAGGGGAAGGTGGCAATATCATATAACCCCTTCAGGTGTGGTCTAGGGAGGTCTAGCCTCCTATGCCGACAGCCTAGTCCAACAGGGGAATGACTATTCACCCTGCCAGCCCGCTGCCAGCACAAGACTACTGTATATACTTTGAGGTTCTGACCGAAACCCAAAACCTGCTATCTGCAGCTAAGGGAAGGAACACAAAACCCTAGCCTAGTCATGCCTGAATGACAACTTGAGGCACGACGAACTAGGGTTGTAACCTAAGCCTACACTCGGAGGGAAGACCCTTAAATATCCACTGGAGACGAGTATCGCTTTATATAATAATTCTAGGAGATATCTATCTCCGCCTGAATTGATAAAACGATACACGAGCGTAACCGGGGAACATGTATGAAAGTATACTAAAGCCACTAGGCTAGTAGCCTAGTGGCAGTGAGAATCGACTACCTTAATCACCGAAACTCTCTCGTATACTATCTCAGAAGAGAAAATTTTATATGTAATTAATGTATCTCACATGCATAAATTGCCTAAATAGCTTCATTTAAATTTAATAACGCTAGGAATCTATTATATCATGCATGAAAGTAAAATAAAACGCCTAGGCTAGGAAGCCTAGCGTAAGCAAGGTTCGGTTACCTAAATCGCCGAAACTATTACGAATACAATCGGCATAATATAATAAACTCCTAGCAATGAAGACTAAATAGCTATAGTTATTCATGCTATTTATACCGGGAAAGTCGTTCTGGCTAACTAAATAACTCATGCGTTACGAACGACAGCGTCCATGACGCCTCCGGTTCAGGCAACAGCTCTTCCAGTTAATTTAACCTAATTTTACTGTGAGGCAAGAGCTAAAATTTATACAATGTAAAGATCAAGTACTCAACTTTCCAGAGGCAGAAGAGGCTGGAGATTGCATGATAAATCCAATGAGATAAGCGAAAACACAAGAGCAAACAGGAAAATCACCGAGCTAGTAGCGCTACGCTTTAAGGAATAAACATGGGTGCGACGATGTCGCCATCTAGATACTCAAGGTAGTAACGGAGGAAGAGTAACGGCTCCCCTTTTATTTTTGCCACTTTCCCCCTCGAAGCGAAAACGCTATTCGGGGTGAAGATTGCTATGTGTCGTATCAAGATATACGTCCCCTGATATTATGCGATATCCTTGAGAGAAATTTTAAGGATATTCACGCCAGGAGTTAGAATTCTGGAGACCTAAAGGTAAATTCTCTGGGAATATCACTGTAGTCAAATATACCCTAGGAAGCTACTTAAAGGAACCTTCCATCAGGACGACATGGCCTGAGCCCAAAAATAATCGTAAAATAATGTATAGCCTACAAGACTATTTTATTTGTAATTGAATGAGTAAATAAATATGACTATTGCATATATCCGACCATAAAACGACCTGTAGATTGGACAATGTAAAAAATGAAGACTAATTTTATCTTATATCAGTAATATAAAACTTGCTTAATCATGAAACCATCTATGTAGGCCTATAAGTTAGGTTTTGGTTATGTAAAGATGTTATTAAAATTTTATTTAACTTAATGTATGCTTAGAAATTAAAAATAAACTAAATAAAACCGATTCTATATTATATCTTAACAACATACGATACTCAAAAGGGAAACCCTTTTGTTTGGGTACATTTCATCACCAATTACAATGGAAGAACGAATTAACGAACGAACGCATTTAAACATTCAAGTGATAACTAACGATACTTTGAGTCTGTAGAAAACTTTGTGATACCCTTGTTATTAATTATAAGATAGTTCGAATAAGTTTGGAAATTATATTAAGAATATTTATTTATATGTGTACATATCCTTGGTAGTGGTAGCTTGAATCAGCTGACTATGTCAACATGTTCTCAGCTGGGTTCTAAAATGAAGTCTCCAAACTTATTCAAAGCATCTTGTAATAAATATTGTACAAATTTCAATGCTGTATGTTATAGTTTGCTATTAGTGTCATTATTTATCATTTGGAGGTGCAAATGCGATTGTTCGTTCGTTCGTTGTGGTTTCCTCTTTGGCGTCATATGTAGGGGACAAATGGTATGGAAACGGCTTTACTTTGTTTAATTTGAATTTGCAAGACTACAGAAAGTAAAAAGACATTTGTAATAGCATCATCTTTACATATACACTATTAAGAACACCACTTATATGCGTGTCCGGAAAATTCACCGCCAGAAACTCACCGCCAGCAAATCACCGTCAGCAAATCACCGTTAAAGAAAATTCACCGCCAGCAAATCACCGCCAGCATACCATTCACCGTTAAAGAATTTACCAAATAATAAATCTGTAATTTTTTTTATTTTACACATAATACAGTAAAGGACATTTAAAAATCTTCATTTGTTGCTACGACATTCTATTTATTTGTTTATACATTCATAATTAAAATAACTGCTTAAAAGGAAAAGAAATAAAATAAAATTTTTCATAAAATATAAATTCGAACATAAAAATCTAGTATGAAATATTATGAGCTATTCCACGCAAGTAATCAATAACATTTACGTCTGGATCATAGTTTCCGACAAGTCTTCGAAGTCGTTGGGCGCAATCTCGATATTTTTTCTTTTTCTTGGGAGGTTCCTTACCGGCTACGTATTGCTCAAATCTAACTTGATTTAATGCCTGTTCTTTCTTAATGCAGTCAATAAATTTCCAGATGTTTGGATGGCATGCTGTCATCTGTTCTTCAAAAAGCTCTGTGCCACCCTTCTACAGAATTGTTTGTCTTCGGCAAATTATGTAATACAGCTTCATAAACGTTCCACATTTCATGCGGAAATTGGGGTGGTCGACGACGCTGTCTTCTGTCTGGAGGTCCTATCCAGGTATCTTCGAAATAATCCAAGACTTCTTGGACTTCAGGGGAGAAAATATCGCTGTCACATAACTCTTCGAATGTAGATAAGACTCTCTCTGTTGGTACGAATGCTATTGCAGAGAGCATTCGCAGATTTAAAGCAAAATCTGCGTCATTTTCATACCTCTTTTTTAACCCATGACATTGAATAGTACGCATGATACACTGGCAAAAATGAACCGATGGGCCATTTTAAAGAAGTGTGTTAGATATATATGCCTAAAAGAGCGAGACAACACTGAACCGCAATGAAAGTGTTGCTTCAAAGGCTTGAGAAAATTTTTATTTATAAAGAATAAAACTCAATAATAGGTGAACTGTTAATTTTGTTTTTCAAACGATCTATTTATACCATTTAGGATAATTGTGAAACGATTGTTAGGCGATAAAATACTCTAAATAAGGAAATGGGTGAATTGTTTTGCGATGAATGGTTAGGCGGTGATTTGCTAGCGGTGAATTTTCCATAACGGTGAATTGCTGGCGGTGATTTGCAGGCGGTGAATTTTCCTACTCCTTATATGTGGGCATGTCCTCAAGAGTGGTTGCTTAAAATCAGCTAAATGTGTTTACATGTTCAGAGATGGGCTCGCATAGAAAAAAACTGATTTCATTTACAGTACTGTATATAGAATTTTTTCTTGAATAAACTATTTATAATGAAGATATACTAATAATGAATAGGGTGAAAATGATTTTATTACTTTTATTTATATAAGTATAGAGTAAATTAATATAAAGATTTCAGAACTATCTACTTCTTATGGGGATCTTTGCCAACAGAATGCTACTCTAGTTATCTGAATTTAGTCCGGTATATCCGAAGTCCATAGTAACACTGTCCGTTGCTGCGAGGTTCTATGGTATGTTTTACGGCTGATTGGCAGAGCAACTGTGAAAAAGTACCTACTTGTTTGTTTAGATATGCCACTACCATTGTGTTGTCGCTCATCAACACTATGGAGTGACCTGAAAGAAGGTGTAGGAAGTGTTTGAGAGCCAGAAAGGCTGCCCTCATTTCCAGGAGGTTTATGTGGCACTGCCAATTGGAATTGGAGCATAGCCCGGAGGCCATGTGTTGCAACAGGTGAGTCCTTCACCCTTTTTTTGATGCATCTGTGAAGACCATCAAATCCGGGAGAGGATAGAGATCTACTCCCTTGAGTAGGTTTGTATTTGTTACTTACCAACTCCAAGTCCTTTCTTTTGCTCTGACCCTCATGGTATAAATAGGGCCCAAGGATCCCAATCCCGAGACCAAAAGGTCTTTAGTTGCCGCTGGAGAAACCGAATGTGAAGATGGTTGTTATGTACCAGATGCTCCAGAGAGGTCATGTGGCCCAACAGGTGCAGCCACAGGTGCGCTTGCTGCTAATCTTGCGAAAGAAAGGGACGCGCCGTTTCCTTGAGTCTCTCTATTCTGCTTTAGGATGGAAAACCCTGCCTTTTTGGGTATCTATTTGTATCCTGAGGTATACTAGTTTCTGTGTAGGTTGCAGAGTAGACTTTTTAAAATTTGCAATGATCCCCAGATCATGGCAAAAGGCGAGAAGTCTGTCTCTGTATCAGAGAAGGATCTCCACCGAGTCTGCGAGGATCAACCAATTTTCTAGATAACGAAAAAGACGGATGCTGCTGGCATGGACCCAGGTTGAGACAAGGGTGAACCTTTCGTGAACACCCATGGTGCTGTGGACAGGCTGCAAAGTACAGTACCTGAAATTGGTAAATCCTCTCGTGGAGGATGAAACTTAGATACTTCCTTAACACAGAATGGATAGAGATCTGAAAGTACGCGTCATTTAGATCCAGCGGGATCATGAAGTCTTTTGGTATGACAGCCTGTTTGACAGTTTCTGTCATCTCCATCTTGAATGCAGTCTGATGGACAAACTTGTTCAGACCGGATAGGTCGATAATTGGCCTACAGAAGCCTTCTCTATAAGAAAGAAAGTCGATAATTGGCCTACAGAAGCCTTCTCTATAAGAAAGAAAGAGTCGACTGTAGAAGTCTGGGGATGCTGTCAAGTACATCTTGGAAGGTGCCCTTCTCCAACATGATCTAGACTTCTGCCTGAAGGGTGAGATCACCTATCCCTTCACAAAGGAAAAGGACTTCATGTGAAAGGACGAAGAGAGATGGTGAACGGGACGTGGTACCCCGCACGGAGAATTGAGGCCAAGCAAGGTCTGGCCACAAGGATCTCCCATCTCTGCCACCTGCACATTAGGCATCCTCCCATCGGTGGTCGGGAGCACCCATGTCTTCCATCTCTACCTCTAGCGCCTTTACCAGGATAGGGCTGCTTAGGGGCTTACTTCCTATCATTTGACTGTCGCAAAGCGTTTGACACTTTTTTATGTGCCTGTCAGTGGACAGGGGGACACCCTCGGAGCAGATGGTGCCGGGCAAGACATCATCGCCCTGTGGAGGAGGGAGTCATGATTCGCTTTCCTTCAGTGCTCCACAACTGTGACAACGTCTTCCAAGCTAAGCAAGGAAGGACCCTATATTGAAGAGTTATGAAGCTTGAGCCCTTCTCTCTGAGGCACCTACCTGTGGAACCTTGAAATGACGGAGTCTCATCATTGCAGGATCCAGTTAATCCACTGGTTGGCTACCTTTTAAGCGAGACACTCGGCAGCTTTCACCTCAGAAAGCAAGGAGTTCATAGCTTTCTTTTTATCTGAATCAGTACAACCCTCATTGCGATCAGATAATCAACTGAGACAGACCATTAGTCAATCAATGAAACAGCCTTCAGAAAAGCCTTTGCAACCTGCTCCATGTTCGCGGCTTCTTCAGCCAAAAACGTCACTTGCTGAGTGCCAACTTGTCCAAAAGAAAGTTGTGTGCCAATAATGAGATTACTGGGACTAATAGCAAAGGCGAGGTATCGTCGTGGAGTACTTCGTAATACTTCATAATCGTGACGAGTTGCTATTCTTAGCGACTCGGGAAATGACCTTCTTTCTGGCACCGTTCACCTTCCTAGACCAAGGCAACTCAATCTTGGTTTTTGCAGTTCACAGGGCCTGGCAGAAGAGGTCAAGGACTGTATCCTTCCTCTTAGGAATGAAGTATGATGGATTGCCCATTCCATTAATTTTCCCTATGCAGCCCAACACCTGCATAAAGGATTGGTCTGACACTCAGTCTATAATCATTAGTGAACACTTTAGTGGTAGCTGGTTGAGACAGCGCACCGTCTGAGTGGTCAGAAATTTGGCTCTTCAAACTTCAGACTCACACTCATAGGAGCCTTGGTTGGGTCAGGTTTGTCAGTGACAGTCCCAACAGAGGCATGAGGCCTAGAGGAGAGGTTGTGCGCTTTAGGCAACGATGAGATGGGTACCGAACCGCGTGCACCCTTCTGTTGATCTGGAACCTCAATTCCTTTCAAAGCCCAGTTCTTAAGAAGGGATTTTGTATCCTTCCGCTCCCGGGGCTTAGCCGCAAAGGAGGCAAGAAGACCAGCAGTCTCCCTCTGAGGAGCCACCACCAGCTATTAAGCCTGCGGAGGAACCACAGGAGCAGCCACTGGCCCTTGGGTTGGAGCGGATGGTTTGGAACTCAGGAACTCAACAGGCGACAGCAGGTAGCTATTTTAATACAAGACCTCCCTAGTAGATCTCAGACCACTGCTCATCCTCGGGGATCCCACGGAGGAGGCGGCTCCTCCTCGATCTTTTCGGCACCTGAACTGGAACAATGCCCAGTTTCCCCACTGGGGATTAGGCTTGGCGTGACCACCCTTAGAGTCGATACGAGTGACGAACAGGCAAAAGAGATTCCAAAGGTGGAAGAGGAGCATATTTGGGAGCAGTACTCCTACGTGTTCCGAAGGTGCGCTGGAACTTGCAAGAGATCCGCACACCGAGAGGGGCATTTGGACAGGTTGAATATCATCCCCTGATAATCAGGCTGGAGCAAGGCCGGTGACAGCCTGCTTAGTAGCCCTAACGAGCTCGTCAAACCATGCTGCGTTCTTCGCAAAGTAGAAAACACAACAGCTCTTTGCGAGTGGTGCTCATGAGTAAGTTGATCACTAGGAACAACTTATCTTGATACGTGTGAGGTGGGGCACGTGTTGTGGTGCTTGCAGCCGGAGAAGTGAGCAGACCTCTGTCAGGAGCATGACCTCGTTTGCCAGCCTCATGTGGGCGAGGTTGGCAAGTGTGCAGTGGCTTGTTTCAGCTCTGAAAGTAGGTGTTACTAGTTACATAACCGCTTACGAGGAACTCGAGGGGGGACCACTCAAGAGAGGAAGCCCTCTCATGCTGGCGGGAAGGGTGTCCAACTTCGTATGGTGGAGGAATGACAGATTTCACCTGCCAAGCAAGCTTATCATGGGTGAACAAGTTAAACTTGCACGCTCACCCCTGGGGGGATCGCAAGCATAGATGGAACTCCTAGGAGAACTTGCCTATAGCTTCTCTGATGGGAAAAGAACTGCGGAGGAAGCATCAGCTTGGGGTACGAGACCAGCTGGAAGTAATTCCATTCCAGAGGCTCGGGGGAGATTGTGACCAACCCCTGCGAATTCAGCTGCGTTCCTGCAGTGCTCCAAGCTTTGGCACCTCTATAAAGCCATTCCTTCGTGAGGAAACCTTAAAACCCCAAGGAAGCCCACAAATGCACAAGGCGTCAGTCAAGAGAACTAGATTCCCCACAGGTGGTGGGAGCTGATGCTTTACTAGAAGAAGTGATGGGGTCCCCTGAACATTAAGGTTGCCCAGTGGTTGAATGGACATCATTCTTGCTTGATCATCCGCCAAAGGAGGCTGGACAAGCCGAGTTAGTGGGGAGGTTACGAAGTGCTGGAGAAAAAGTCGGGACTTATTTGACCTTGAGGTCGAAGAACCCCTTTTAGACTACTTCTTTCGTCTATTGTACTGCTCCCACTGGGAGGATGGCCACTCCCAGCACTTGTCACAAGGAGAAGCCTGTGTGCAGGAGTGTCGTAAGCATGCAAGGCAAAGGCGGTGAGGATTCGTCTCCTTGGCGAAAATAAAGGTGCCGCCCTTTGTTACAGTCTTCAGCAAACCAGATACACCTGTATGATAGAGTTCATTTATGGCGAGAGAAAGAGAATTAGTTTACAACCAGGAAAGAGTTGGTTTACGGCCAGGAAAGAATTTATTGAGAATAACGGAAAAGCGAGACTGCACATCTTCACTTTGAGAATTGAATTCAGTGCTGTCTAACGCAACAGCCGTAGCAATGTAATTGCTACAATTCGGGTCAGCCCAGGGATGGGTGACTGACGAGAACAACAGAAGTTGTCGGCGTCTTGTATACTCCCCGTCTCCGTCGGCCTTTACTCCCACGGACTTTTGTGTGAACGCATTCAATCTCCATCTGCAAAATCCTTTCCCGGGAAAACATATTTCCCCAACCCTTCATGAAACTCTGTCTTGTTTGTTAACTCGGACAATTATTCCCTTCTGTAACCAGAGCTCTCCCTTTGGTCGGAGTTGTTTGAAAGGAATATCTTTCTTTCTAATCCTAGAGTGAGGTTTTTCCAGTATGGGAAAAATTCCTCCCACGAGCTCGAAATACTCGGCTCATGTTTTTCACCTCGGACAAGAGTCCACATCCAAGCTACAAGAGATACTCTCTTGTCTCTCCCATCTATATTTCTTTAGGAAATGGGATAGGTCTCTTTTTCCTCACGATTGGAACATCCGGTCTCATGGGAAGACACGGTTCGCCAAGATACTGCTGAGCTTCTTCGGTCAGAAGTCTCTAGTTTAACCTTCAAACCCTGTCATACGAAGGAGAGGTCTTGTGATCAAACAGTTAGCCCATGGCTTCCTGTATAGGATCTACCGCATCTCTGAAGACTTCGGACCACGGACTGATCCTAACAGTATCGAGCTCCTCTGGGACATCTTCAGTTTACCATGATCTGAGAATTGGAGTAATCTAAGGAAAGACCCAACAGCCATATTCAATACTGTACCGGTATCTATAGACATAGTCATCAGCCTGCAGAAACTTCCACAGGTTCGACAAGACCACATCAGTTACTGTCAAATTTAACCTCTTCAGGACTAGTCAGGTCCCAGGTTCTTTGGTACCAGGAATTGTCCTTCCCTCTAGTTCTCTACGAGATCCAAGCAAGAGACTGTCCTGGTAAAGAGTCTGCCAGACGGGAAAATCTAACAGGGAGGCGATTTCCTCGGTTTTCCTCAATTCGACGGTTCCTATGAAAGCATCAAAGAAAAAGGGGGCAGGCCAATTACAGTACCACACGTCCTCAGGACTACGGTCAGAGCACGAATGATACCATCTCTTAATCGCCTAGAAAGCATCTTCTTTCCTCTGGAAGATTTACTCACGGGGATGGCCATGATTCATCTGTTTTCCTGTTCATAGGAAACGCTCCCTGCACTTACACGGTCTCCCCTTCGGGGTATCCTATCTACGGGTTTGGATTTCATCCAATCTACCCCTTCTGCGGGAGACTTCCTTCAATAGCCTCTGTTTAGAGGCTTTCCTTTGGGAAGCAGAGTTGATATCAATGACAGGCATTGACCTTCTTTCTGCGGGATAAAGACTGCTTTCACGTGTTGAGATCCCTCCTTCGAACAATTAATCCGAGAAAAAATGGCTTCTCCCCGCCACAGAGCAGGTCTCTTAGGCAGTCTTGTCTCATTAAGCAACTCGGCTGGCCCATCGGACTCACCTTGCCTGCAAGAAAGATTCGTCTTGCCATTAGACATGTCACATCCAGTGACACGTCCGCAACATCAGAGAACCCATTAAGGACTTTCTTTATGACTAGATGCTCCATGGTGTGGATCGGGTAAAGTTTGTCTTTTTTCGAGGGAGCTATTCCAGTAATAGACCCTCAAAATTGCCATCGAGAGGAATCCCGCTCTTAGACTTGGACAACGGAAGACCTTTGCTCATTCCTTGAGCATCTCCTCCAGACCGAAAGAATTTACCTTCTCTTTTGTCTTCAATCAATGCTCTACATAAAGTTTGAGCCTATTTATGCATAGTTGGGTAATAAAGTCCCTCTGTGGCTCTATGGGACACGGGTTGCTTCCTTCAGTCCTTGGGGGCCCTCCCAGGAAGACCTTGGATACCTAGAAAGCAGATCTCCTGATCTTGACGACATGTCTCTCCCGGTGTTGCCCTTGACCAAGAGAATAAGCGTACCCTAGGGGTCGCTCCCAACTTCTCTCACTCACAGCGAAAACCAAGTAACATCCAGCTTTTTTTTCAGACAGGTTGATTAGATTGCAAAGACTCCCTAATTCTTTAGCCTTTCAGACTGCGAGCCTTGTAAGGCACTCAACATACTTTGAGTTACACCCAATATCTCCTCAACCTTTTGGGTTTCGGGTGAAACAATTATTAAACAATCTGGATATAATTAGAATTAAGGTGCTTCCATTCAAGGTATCATCAACGCTCTATGGAAATTACCTGACGTATCTTTTTGTAAATACTTATTGGAGTTAAGAAGAATATGACTAACATAGAATCCAGGTCTCTTTTTATGGAACATGTTACAGAACATAGGGGGATCGACTTTTATATATACTGATGGCTCCAAATCTGATGCTGGCGTTGGATTTGGAGTACATAGTAATGATTTTAATTGTAGAGGTGCACTTCCTCTCACAGCTTCCAAATTTACAACTGTATGGCATACTAACCGCTATTGAGAAAATAGCGTTGGAAAAGGAGGGTAATTTTACAATTTTTAGTGATGCAAGGAGTGTTCTTCAAGCTTTAGAAGTTTTTAATTCTAGTAACCCTCTAGTTTTAAAGATTTTAGAATGGCTTTATATTATTGGACGGAGAGGTATAACAGTTCGATTTTGTTGGGTTCCAGCACATGTAGGTGTGTCTTGGAATGAGAAGGCAGATTTACTGGCGAAGAATGCGGCATCCGAGTTGCTACCAAGGAGGTACTGTATCCCATTTCCTGTAATGATTTCCTACCTTAAATCAAGAAATTGGTTTGTAATAAATGGCAACAGAACTGGGATAGTCAAGATGGCAATAAAATGAGGGAAGTAACAAATATGATATCACCTTGGAGGTATATGATGCCCCGAAAATGGGAGAAGACTCTTTGTCGTCTCCGTATTGGTCACACATGGTTGACACACGAGTTTCTGCTGAAGACCCAACACCAACATATTACGAGGACTGTTTAGTACCTTTAACAGTGAGGCATTTGTTGACCGAATGTCCTAATTTTACTAACTCAAGAAATAGATATCTGTTTGAGGCTCGAGGTGAGGATGGCAGGTTCATCCTTGCCAAGATTCTTGGACATGATGTGTCCTACTATGCAAGCGGAATTTTTAATTTATTTCAGAAGCAGGTCTTCTAAAAACTATTTAACTATTATAATGACTTCTTAACTTTTATGGTTTTAATTGAATTCTCTTTTATTTTTCATACATAATAAATGCTATCAGCGTCAATGACCTTAGATGTCAGGATGCCAGAAAACTTTCAATCAATCAATCAATCAGACAGCTTGAACATCAGGTTCAAGCCCTCGGGACTGAAAACCCCCGCTTCGTGATCAATGGCTGTTACGCCAGTGATTAACGTGAGGCCATACCTTGAGAAAGAAGCATTAGCTCGCCCCAAAGTATACAGCACGTTTCGCCAACCCTAGAGGGTCAAAGGAGGTTCATCAGGATCTCGTTCATGATTGGGACCCACTGGGTCATATATTATTATCATTACTTGCTAAGGTACAACCCTAGCTTGAAAAGCAGGAGAAAATAGCCCAATGAAGAAAGGGTACAAGGAAAGATAAAATATTTTAAGAGCAGTAACATTAAAATAGATATTTCCTATGTAAACTATAAAAACTTTAACAACACAAGACAAAGATAAATTGGATAGAATAGTGTGCCTAAATGTACCCTCAACCAAGAGAACTCTAACCCAAGACAGTGGAACACTATGGTTCGGAGACTATGGCACTACCCAAGACTAGAGAACAATGGTTCAAATTTTTGAGTGTCCTCCTAGAAGAGCTGCTTATCATAGCTAAAGAGTCTCTTCTATCCTTACGCAGAGGAATGTAACAGTGCAGTAATTAACCGCTTAGGTGAAGAAGAATTGTTTGGTAATCTCAGTGTTGTCAGGTATATGAGGACAGAGGAGAATCTGTAAAGAATATGCCAGATTATTCAGTGTATGTGTAGGCAAATGGAAAGTGAACTGTAACCAGAGAGAAGGATCCAATATAATACTGTCTGGCCAGTCAAAGGACCCCATAACTCTCTTACGATAGTCCTCCTTCTAACGCCAGTGATTAAATTGATGCCAAACCTCTGGAAAAATACAATAGCTTGCTCTAAGATTCAGCACACTGTGCTAACCCTAGGAGGGTCAAAAGAGGCTCACAAGGATCTTGTTCATGACTGGGACACACAGGGTCATATACCAGTCATTGAATCCCTCTCCTCTTCCTCATAGAGGTAACGCATAGATCATAACGATTTGGGGCGGAATCCACCCATAAGCTTTAGAAGCAGCTACTTTGTGATGCAGGTCATGCCAGTGGCAAGGTGAAAGCATTTCTGACCTTCATCTCTCCTTTCCTGCAAGACATGACCCAAAGCAGCATGCAGACGTTCTCCATTACCCCTGTGGTGGCTACACAATAAATGGTTTATTACACCTCAATCTCCTTGATGGACAAGTAGCTGATGGTAAGGGCAGAGGTACCCAAGGATAAACCTGGGATGATTGGCAAAGAATTACTTGTCTTGTTATATCTTTCCTTCATCTTCTCCCCCTCTTTGGGGCAGCAGCTTCTAGGGTACTCTGCAAAGCTGACCTCCACTGTCTACAGGTACTTTATAAAATTTTCAATTGTGTAACCTAGTATAAATTAATATGCTTATCGTGTCCCCAGTGAGGTGGGATTAGATAACGTCTTTGGTTATTTCTTAGATTCCTACAATTCTGAGAATATGTTTCATAAACTAGTCACACTGCTAACATCACAAATTTACCAGAATTGCTCAGGATACTAACTGTGCTTTGTACGCCTTGTTTAGCATGGTGTCAGAGTTTTTCTCTGTTAAGCGCAGAGCACATATGGGAAAACCCCAGGTCAGAGGTCAGCCAGTTGGTCATCCCTATGAATAAGGTAAGGTTTGTTAGTGAAGAACAAATAACAAATTTGAAAATTTGTATTTTTCCTAACTAATACAAACCTGTATTTATTAATACAAAATGTCCCACCAACACCTGTCCCCCAATAAGTCTTGCTTGTAATAAAAAAGTGACCAGAATACACGTGTGTGTGTGAGAGAGAGGGATGGCTGGGAACCCTGGCTCCCCCTCCTACCCCTACGTAGTTCCGCCTCGCTAAAAAGTCTTAAGGCTAGTTTCAGCTTTGCCAAAAGAATATCCCTATAAATAACTACAGGTTTGTATTAGGAAAAAATACAAATTATTGTCGTATATTCCTGATCTGGATATTAATCTCTGGCCCCATCATTCAGTTAGTTCTTCATGCATGTTGCATAAGTTTTTTTTTTTTATAATTCAGAACATCCATTGTATTAATTTCTTCCAAGAATGTACCATGCTGTACATAGTATGTACTAGGTACAGTATATAGTAAACTTTAACAGTTTTGCTTTCTCCATATTACAAAGTATTCTAGAAATTTTGTTCCAGTTGTGACCAAATTGTGATATGATCTTAGTAATCTGGCAGTTGAATTGGTGGAACTTCAGAAGTTCAAACTTTTTGTAGAGGATTTTCTGCTGAACAGATTACCATAAGTCTTGTTTTATAGTTGATAAATTACTGATATATTTTAATGTTGTTACTGATCTTAAAATATTTTAGATTTTTATTCATTGCTGTACTTGCATACAGTACAGTACATAGTTCCTTTGTTATTTAATTTCCCCATGGGACTGCTTTCTATGATGGAGCCTTTAGGTTTATAGCATTTTCTTTTCCAACCAGGATTATAGCTTAGCTAGTAATATTAATAATTTAATTTAGAATTGGTTGTAACAGAGATGAAGCCTTAATGTCCGGAAATCCTAACAAATCACATGAAATGGCATTGCTCTTATACTGTAATTTGAATGATCTCTAAGAAATTGTAGAAATATTTCAAAAGCAATCTTCTAGTAGTCCCCTGCTTCTCTTCCTCCTAATATAATGAACTCATTTGGAAATTTTGTGGTCAATGGTGCATATAGTCTATTCTTTTTAGCGAGGCAGATTTACACCGACTCGTAGGGGTTCCCTTTTAGCTTGGAAAAGTTTCCTGATCGCCGATTGGTCAGACAAGATAATTCTAACCAATCAGATAGCAGAAAACTTTTCTGAGCTAAAAGGGCACCGCTGCGAGTCAGTGCAAATGCACCTCATTAAAAAAAATTGAGTATAGTCATTATGTCTCGCCCCCTTTTAACATTCTCTGTAAGCCTAAATTTGGCGTCACATTACTTTGTATGCTACATATGATTTGAACTGAAAAGTGGATATCCTACTCTGATTAGAAATTTTAACAAATTTCCATTCAGTCCATACATACATTTCAGGTACATTTTCTATCAAATTGAGGTGTTGTTATTTTATATTTTCTCTGTCATGGCTAAGCAGACTTTATTCTGAATCTTATAAATTACTGTCACTCAATGGGGATAATTAGGGTGTAAGATTTAGTTTTACTAAATTCTGTTGAATCAAATTTCTTTGTCATTTGGTATATAATTATCTCTAAAGCCGTAACTAATCTCTTGATAAATTTTGTCTCTAAATCTTTCATGTTAGATTTTCTACATCATTAACTCTTAAGCCTTAACTTATCTCTTGTTAAATTTTGTCTGAATATTTCATGTCAAATTTTCCCTTGAAAAGGGGTAGATGTGAAATAAAGAATTATTTCCTTTCATTCATTAGAGTACTCTATGAAAATATTAATTTGAATTCTCTTTCCAGATTGAGCCAGGCCCAGGAAAAAGTAATGAGGAGTCAAAGCGTGAAAAGCGAGTATATTCACGCACCATGACACCGTCAAGCTTAAGGTCTGCATTACAGCAAAGACTGAAGGACAACCTTCCAGCTTCACATATTGCGGGCACTATTTCCTCTTTAGGCACTGACTCTGTGGAGCTTCCAGAGGAAGATGAAGAGAAAGCACAGGAAGAACGTAAAGAAAATCTTGGTGAAGATCAAAAGCTTCTGCCACCCTCTATTCCTCGTCATCTACGTCGTTCATCAAGGGAAGAAGGAAAATTGGATAAAATTGAAATAGATGCAGAGAACATTGAAACTCCACCAGTGACCAGAAGAGCTTTTACCATGAGAAGCTTTCGATCACCTTCTGATTCTAGGTGGGTGAATCCTGAACGGGAGGAAGGTGACGATCTTGATCTACGGCGAGGGATCTCTAGATTTCGTAGTTTAACAAGTGATGGTAGACGTTCATTGGTGGGAGAAAGAAAATCTACTTCTGAAAGTGAAGGTGGTAGAAAGAAACTAAGGTCTGGTATTGACAGCTCCGAAAATGAAGGAGCTGGCAGTGAGCTTGATGAGAGAGGATCTGCCAGACGCTCTCAACGTTTTAAAAGATTAGCAGATTTGGCCAAAGATGGAGATAGTGAGACGGAACAAATGCTCGCTCGTCAAAAAGAACGCCCATCCTCTGTTGGTGATGATGATGGTCTTGGTGATGGTAATTTTGACAGATTTTCCTCTGTTCGGAAGACATTGAGGCATAAGAGGGCTCAAGATAAAATAGAATTGAAACAGAGTGAATCCCATGATGAAAATGATTATATTCCCCATCTGAGTGAGAAAGCAAGAAGTGAAGAATCAGGTAAAACACCACGTGCTTCACCAGAACGGAACATACCTCCTCAGGAAGAAGAATCGACTGTTGAAAAACTTCATACAAATGTACATCAAGCTATAGCAGCTGAAATTCCTCAAGAACCGTACGAAGATAAAAATTCAAGACTAAAACGATGGCAGCGAATCAAAGAAACTAAAACTGAAGAAGAACCAGGCTCTACTAAGACCCAAGACACAGACACTTGGAAAGAACGAATCACTCGACGTTTCAAACCCAGTGGGGATAAATATGATGTACAACGTGCAATGGAAGAGCACAAAAATAAAGGTTCTAAAAATGAGCTTCGGCCACCTGCTTCAGAACGACTTCATCGCAAAAAGCAAGACTCTGTAGCTCGTGGTCTTGAAACAAGAGGCTCTTTTCGATCAACATCTGGTGTTGGTGAATTGCGTAGAGAAAGAAGAGACCGTCCTCGAAGTGCGATCGATCCTTCTCAAGTACGACAAGCTCTTGATAAAGAGAAAGAAAAAGCTAAAAAACGCTCAGTATTTGGAGACTCTTCTCGGGGGGTTGGTAAATTGTTTTCCAAACTTGACACCAAAGAAATACCTAACATTCGCCGTGGTGAAAGAAACACAAGATCTCTCATTGATAATGGGACTAAAAGCAAAAATCGTAACTCTACCAAAGAAGTTGATGAGGGATTTGAAGATACGGGAAGTTTGAAATCAGATTCAACCAGTCAAGGAGCTTCATCAACTGGGGATGTTCGAGATTCTAATGTAGATAAAGGTGCAAATCCTTGTAAGATTGCACAGAATAGTGTCAAAATTGAAAGTTTGACAGATAGAAGTCCGCCAGGTGATAAAAATAATCTAAATGCATTTAAGAGAGCAGAAAAATCCGGTTCACGCTCAAGTCTGCGCTCATCACGTTCATCATTGACTTCAGCAGCTTCTGTAAATACAGTAAGACCGGCTAGACCCCCCTCAAAATCACCAAGTACAGCCAGCATGGTGAGTAACAAATCTGATTCAAGTAGTATACGGGCACACGGAAAAATTTCTGGCTATTCTTCAACTTTTAAGAACCTTACAAAGAGTCTTCGTATGAACCGCGGAAATGAGAGTTATGATAATACTCAGAGCTCTCCATGTAGCCCTAAAAGTGACACCAATCAGCCACAATTTTTAGATGATCAAACAAGATCTTCTGGGTCACTTCATAGTTCTGGTGGTGCAACTCCTAATCGGCCACTGTCTCGGGCAGATTCCACTCGTTCAACAGGGTCACTCAGCAAACAATCTAGCGAAGGTTCTTTGAGAAAAGGTACATCATCTAATAACCGGAATTCAACTATAGGAAAAATCAATAGTATTAACAACAATAATACTAGATCAAAACGGCCATTGGCTCCAGCTCAGGTACGCTCTCTTACCACAAACGATAGTCGCAGTCGAAACACGAGTGGATCTTTACGGAAAACTCCCAATTCAACTTCATCGGTCAAAGTAAAACGTGGTGATTCTGGAAGCTCCAAAGAAAACTTATCTCGTTCAAATTCTGGTAACAGTAGGGCTGGTGGAAATTCTCGTAACATTGCACATTTGTCCTCTGGATCAAAACCCTTAGTTGACCGTTCTTCCAGTTTCCGTTCTTCACCACCCAAACCAGAATTAACAACACGAAGATCAACTGGAGGTTCAATGAAAAGTATATCTTCTAAAAAAGGAGATATCCCTGCCTTCATGAGACCTACCACATCATCATCATCAAAAGTTAGTGCTGGAGACTCAACAACACCAGTGAAGAAAGTAAAGGTTGTGTCAAGGAACATTACCCTTTCAACACCCCGAACTGTTATAAAATGATCACTTGTGTTTAAGCCTTCTTAGAAAATTATACAAGTAGTTCCATAAAAATAATTTCCCTTATTCAAGGAACAAGTTCTTAAAATAGGACATAAGCCCTCCAAGCTAGCATAACGAAGCTCTCTGGATTTTCTGGAGGATGAGCTCCATTTCCTAGGAATGTTTATTCCTAGAGAAAATAAAGTTTGGATTAATAGCTCTGAATGCCTTTGCTGAACCATTGGCTAATACCTTCCTTTTTGTTCAGTTCATCTTTAAGTGCAATGGATTTTGTGACTGTGCCATGAGAATATTAATGATGTGATATGTTGGGCTACCAAACTTTTACCAAATACTTTGATGCTATGACAGCTATTCAGCGTTATTGCTGTACAGTTTTTCATTAACTGGAAGTTTTATATTCAAAGCTTTGCATTCAAAGATATGATGGTGCTGATAGATATAGTTAATTTGAGCAACCATCTCTTTCTTGAATAGTTTTCATTCTTGTTAATACTTACACAATGCTATATGCAACAAATCCTAATGCGGGTGGTCTTTACGACTGTCATATATTATTAGCATGCTCTGCTGTCTATGAATTAATTTTAAAGCAGATTTTTAAAGTTTGATACTTTTTAAATGCTTTTGTACTGGTACTAGTTACTTTACATTAAGATTTTATTATGAATCAATTTACTTGTCCAAATATTAAATGTTTTGTGTAACTTTTTACACAGTATCTGTGATGTAGTACATGTGAATGTAGGTGTAGCCATATATTCACAAATACAGTACATTTATGTTTTCATACTTGAATGCATTGCCTTTTGGTCAGTATTTTATATAAGGAGAAATATATTTGCCAGAAACTCTTTGACCAAGGGCAGAACTTAAAACAGTTAGGACTAACTTACTACATGTTAATGTATAAGATATATATTTTTAAGATAGAAATTATTTCTCTTCAGAGTTTCTAAATCTGTGATTCCAGTTGTAAATGTTTAAAATGCTAATCTAACTCCAGTGACATGTATGTAACTTATTCCTAATCCTGTATAAACAGAAATATTGGTTGTGTAATATGTAGCAATCCTATGCCTTGTCCAAATTAATGTATGGTAATAAAGTTAATTTTTAGGATCAATGGCTTGGCTGTATATAAAATGCCTCCTAATGCCGCACCTACTTTTCAACTTGATGCTAACTGCATGCTTTTTGTGAGGCTAATGTATATTAACCCTAATTCCTTTCAGAAGGAAAACTGCATTTATCTTGTACATTTTGTAAAATGTTGTGATTTCACATACATTATATAAAAATTAACTTCCGACATTGTCAAAAACGATTTATTGTACATAGATTTAGAGTGCTATATTTAAAACATTATCATACAGTGATGTTGAATATTTGCTAATTCTTTAAGTATTTGCCAGGGTGTGTACAGTATATATTGAATGACAAATCAAAACAATTTTGATAAGCTATAAAGCCAAACTAAATCCTAATAGAATGTACCATAATTTTTATTGGATCAGTGGTATTCTGATTAATGTCTCAAGAATGTCATATATGCATATGTCTATGTTGACATACCTGTAGGGTTTATGTACAGAAGAACCTCCTGTTGTAATTGATTATTATTTAAAATACGGAATGTTATTACATCTAGTGTCTGCGGCTTTATTATTTAGCTAACACTAAAAGGTTGTACTTATTTTTATACGTTGATTCATATGATTTGATCACACTGTAAAGAAGGGAAATTAAATGTGCCAAACTTTTATTCATCAAAAGGGCCATAAATATTCACAAAGTTGTTCTAAGATATATTGTATGCTGTTATAGCATATTAAGTTTTAAGGCCCATGAGATATGTCTACTCCCATAACAGATTGTTGTTGACATGCAAGTGTTCTTTAAATTTGAATACTGTAGCTTTATATAAAACAATTATATTTTTAGAATGTTATGTCTTATGACAGCTAAATATGAAGGCCTTTACGTATTATATCTGTGCTTATGAATACTCAGACGACTGTGTATGAAAACCTTAACTAGCTATAATATATAATTTTTATATATGATGTCTAAAGAATCACTATCTTGACTCCTAACGTTGAAATGCAGTATATTACCAAGCATTTGTGTTTGGCTTAGATGGTGCTGTTTGCATAATGAAATAAAACTGTATTCTGCAAGCAAATGATGCTTTATAAACATTTCTATAATCATGTTCAGTAAGTCAGGGCTTAACACGTGTATTTATTTTGCTGTAATAACGTACTGTACTGTACTAATTTTATTTATTTTAAGTCATTAACTTGCATCATTGTACCATGCAATATACATAAAGTAACTATGTACATTTTTAGAATAAAATTCATATTCAAAGACAGCAAACTTGTTAATTTTACCTCAGCAACCATATTTGGGAAAAAACAATACATTTAAACAAAATCTATTTTTGGGTGAGATAGCCATGTCGTCCCGATGGAAGGTTCCTTTATGTAGCTTCCTAGGGTATATTTGGCTACAGTGATATTCCCAGAGAATTTGACTTAAGGTCGCCAGAATTCTAACTCCTGGCACGAATATCCTTAAAGTTTCCTTTTAGGATATCGCATAATATCGGGACGTATTCTTGACACGCCACATAGCAATCTGCACCCCGCATAGCGTTTACGCTTCGAGGGGGAAAAGTGGCAAAATAAAAGAGGAGCCGTTATAAAGTTCCCTTCCTCCGTTACTGTTTGAGTACTCAGATGGTGCCATAATCGCCGCCATCTTTATTCCTTGTAGCGTTGAGCTGGTACTTATAGATACAGTATTATTGGGAGGGATCCTGCTAAGGCCTTTCATAGGAAGGAGGGCGGGTCCATCAGGACGACATGGCTATCTCACCCAAAAATAGATTTTTCGCATTTTTGGGCTCAGGCCATGTTGTCCTGATGGAAGTTTATCAGAGCATTAATGTATCCGTGGATTTCCCAGTTGTGCCTTAAACCTCAAGATAATATTTCCTTGGTCATCTAGACCTTAGAGACTTATGACATTACCGTTATATGTCATTTCTTCTAATCATGGACTATGTTACTGCTTCCTGCCCCCTACAGGGAAGAGTCATACTAGAGTCGGGAAAAAGTTTGCATATTTCATATGACCAACCTAGCAATCAAAAGGGCATACAGGTCTCAGTGTATGCCTTTAGCCAAAGTTTGTATTTATAAAATGAACACAGATTCATGTCAGCCACCATAGCATCTAAGGTATATCAGCTCAGCTGTACACCGCAACAGACAAGTTTGTATCTGTATCGAAACAAGGTAAGCCTGGCTAGAAAGGTTTGTTTACGTTTAGGAACAAAGTTACTACCTTTGTTTAATATAATTATGCAGAATAGTAAGGACTAAAAGTAATGCTCACACATAACTTTATTAAAATATGTTTAGGGCAAAATAATATGCGCAAAACAATTAAACATTTATTGTCAAACAATAAATAAAAATTCAGCATACATTTCATAATAATATAAAAATGCAAGTGAAATAGAATTTACAAACATAGACTATACAGAATAAATCAGAAATACTTGTTTTATCTGAAAACAAAATTTTATGCCACTCAATTGAAAATTAAAAATTTTTCTAATGTCTTTCTGAGAAGTCTGTCTATTTACACTTGTGTAAAAAACACATGGCACTTAGTGTTAAGTCTATGTTTCTTCACCTTTGTACACTGGAACAGTCCATAATGTCACCTTGATGACATTTCACTTACCATGTTGCACTATAATGTGCCAACATGTACACCCTCTAGAATTATAGTCCCACATAATTCACTGTTCCTCACAGCACTAAGTGACAGGTTTTAGTACACTACCTGCCGCCACCACGAATCGTTTTAATTCTTTCACTTGCTTCGCGTAGTGTTTGAAAAACACTCTGGATGACTTCCATCCAGTAAACGAGCGAAGGCTCTCGAAATCCATGAGCTGGAAAAAGTTTAACAATGAAGCAATTTTCCTAGGATGATGATCTGCCGGTGTACTGTCAGGATCCACTCTGCGAATGAAGGAGGTGATTTTTGTCCTTAGTTGTTTCAGGGATAAGTTTGAGCCCGATGTTTCTCCTTTAAAGAGCTGTCCTCCCCTGAAGTCTGAAGTTATACAAAGATAGACCTTTAGACTCTCCACTGGACACAGCGAGACATCTTCCTTCAGAGGGCAGATTCTCCAGGGACCCCACCTCTTAGTGGGTAGCTAATTCTTGACAAGAAACGTTGGGTCAGAAAAGAAATTCAGCCCTCCCGTTTCAGCAAACTGGATATGGCCCTCTTCCTGAGAAAGGGCCACTATCTCACTAATTCTAGCCCCTGAGGCTAGAGCAAACAAGAATATAACCTTTTGAGTCAAATCTTTCAGAGAGCATTTATCGTTGTTCACTTGAAGCAAAATGTAGTACCTTATCCAAAGCCCATGAAATGGGCCTTGGAGGTGCTGCAGGCCTGAGCCTAGCACAGGCCTTAAGGATTTTGTTAAAAATTTCATTCGACAAGTCTACTTGGAAAGCATAAAGCAAGGGTCTAGTCAAGGCAGATTTGCACGTAGTTATCGTGTTGGCTGCTAAACCTTGTTCATGAAGGTGAATAAAGAAAGATACTGTAAGCAGAAATCTGTCGAGATTTCCTTTGGATTTCTTGCCTTGACAAAGGCCACCCACTTCTTCCAAGACGACTCTTATTGCCTTCTGATAGATTTTGACTTATATTCCTCTAAGAAGAAGTCTATACTCCCCAAACCTTTTCTTTACTGCTAGGGAGAGAAAATCATGAGATGAAGGTCTTGGGGTTTCTGTAATGAAGCGCAAACTGTCGACTTCTGTACTTGTTGAGACAGAACTGGGTCCGGCAGGGGAATCAGCCTTGGCTGTAATTCCAATACTAGAGGGACCCAGTTGCTCCGGGGCCACTTGGGAGCCACTATGGCTGCTGTTCCTTGAAAAGATCTCAGTTTGTTGAGGGCCTTCATCAGCAGGTTGGATGGAGGGAACAGATAAATCCTGCTCCATCTGTTCCAGTCGAGGGATATGGCGTCCACTGCTTCCACTAGAGGGTCCTCGTATGGGGCCACGTATCAAGGAAGTTGCTCGTCGCAAAGAGGTCGATCTGCAGTTCCGGGACTTGATGTAAGATGAAGAAGAATGATCTTACGTCTAGGGACCATTCTGACTCTATCGGAGTTAGCCTGGATAGAGCGTCCGCTGTCACATTGCGGAACCCTTGAAGGTGAACTGCTGATAAGTGCCATCTCTTCTTTTTCACTAAACGGAAGATGGCCAACATTACTTGGTTGAGTTGAGGTGATCTCGAGCCTTGACAATTCAGACATCTTATTACCACCTCGCTGTCCAGAATCAGTCTTATGTGGACTGAAGGGGGGAGGGGATAATTTCATCAGTGTGAGGAAGACTGCCATGGCCTCCAAAATGTTTATATGGAAGGTCTTGAATAGAGAGGACGAAGTTCCTTGAACTTAGCGTTGATGAGAGTGACCTCCCCATCCTTCCAATGATGCGTCCGTGTGGATGATGACTGAGGGTGGAGGCGGTTGCAGAGGTGTTGAACTCTTCAAGTTCTTGGCCTCTGACCATGGCTTGAGAAGTGATCCTAGTCAGATCGGTATTGGTCTTCTTAGATCTCTTCGAGCGTTTGATGCGTATCTTCTCCAGACTCCTGATGCATCTTTTAGCTGTGCTCTTAGCACTGGGTCTGTCACTAATGCAAACTGAAGGGAGCCCAGCACTCACTCCTGTTGGCGTCTTGAAATCCTGTTGGATTTTAGAAGTCTCTTGACAGATCCCGCTATCTCTATCCTCTTCTTTAATGGCATGGAGAGGCGATGTGACTGTAAGTCCCAATGTATGCCTAGCCATTGAAACTTCTGAGCTGGAGACAGTTGAGACTTTTTGGTGTTGATCTTGAATCACGTTCCAGGAACTGGGTCACTTTCTTGGATGCTTGCATGCATTTCGACTCGGATGCTGCCCACACCAGCCAATCGTCCAGATAGGATATCACTTGGACACCTTGCAGGCGTAGTTGTTGAACGACTGCTTCTGCAAGCTTCGTGAAGATCCTTGGGGCTATGTTTAGTCTGAAAGGCATGGCTCTAAAAGCGTACTTTCTTTTTTGTAGCCTGAATCCTAGGTAGGAGGAGAGTTGGCGATTGATCAGAATGTGCCAATAGGCATCTGCCATGTCTATGGAGACTGTGTATACCCTTTTGGGCAACAGGGCCCTTATGCATTGAAGGGTCAGCATCTTGAACTTATCGTTCTCTATAAGCTTGTTGAGTGGCGACAAATCCAGAATGACTCTGAGTTTGTCTGAGTCCTTCTTGGGAACACAAAACAGTCTTCCTTGGAATTTGATGGACTTTACCCTCCTTATCACTCGTTTGCTCAAGAGTTCTCGGGTCTTTTCTTCCAGAACGGGAGTGGAGTGTTGGAGGAATTGAGGAAATGATGGTGGAGCTGTCTTCCGGCTCCAACCTAGTCCGTTCTTGATTAGGCTGTGGGCCCAGGGATCGAAGGTCCAGTGATCCCGAAATGTTGGAGTCTTCCTCCTACCAGAAGCATCTCATTGCTTCGGTTGTCCGGAGGACTTGCCTCCTTGACCGCGCCCTCCCCTACCCCCTCTTCCTCTTGAGGGGTGTCTAGAGGAGCCTCTATTTGACCCTCTACCTTTAGGGCGAAAGGTAGTGGTCTGCCTCTCAAAGGCGGGAGTGAAGGCTGGTGACTGAGTCACCACCTGCTGGGGTACCATCTGGTAGGTGGGTTAGGGCTGTGCCACCATCTGGGGCACCGCAGTCATGGTTAGTTGCTGTTGTCTAGCAGGGCGAGAGGGCACTCCTGGCCTCTTTGTCTTCCGTTTCGGTTGGGGACCCTCATCCGAGGAAGACTTCCTCTTAGCCGACATGCCCCACTTCTGGAGAAGATTTCTATTCTCCGTGGCGGCCTTGTCGACTATTTCTTTGACCACTTCATTTGGGAAGAGGTCTTTCCCCCAGATATTGGAAGATATCAACTTCCTGGGTTTGCGTTTGACAGCAGCCGAGGCAAACACGAACTCCCTGCAAGCCCTTCTAGCCCTAAGAAAGCTATAGAAATCCTTAGTTAGGGTTGCCAAGTGTGTTTTGGCTATGACCGTGAACATATCTGGGGACCTCTGTTCACTGGCCATTGCCTCCAGGGTCACCTGGAGGGACATAGAGGCAGCAAGCCTTTCCTTCATATCCTGCTTCCTACGCAGGAGAAATTCAGACAACTTGGGGAGGTTTTCGCTAAACTGACGTCCAGCGATATCGGCCTCCAACTTCCTGACTGAGAAGGTAAGCTGGATATCCTTCCAGTCTTTATGATCTGTTGGCAGGGCTAGGGAGAGGGGCCTACACTCCTCCAGTGTAGGGCAAGGTTTCCCAGCTTCCACTGCTTTGATCACTGCCTTAAACCCTTTTTTCGCAAAGGGGAAGGCCATTATTGCTGGAGCAAGAAAGGAAGGATGTTTCTTGCTCAGGGCTGGCACCTTGGAGTTGGTGAAGCCCCTGTCCTTCAGACTGCTGGCTAGCAAAGCCTGAGCCTTCGTATAGTCAAGCACTATGACCTCCTTGGGCTCTGTCTTCACCTTGGATACAGGTTCTTTCCTTAGACGAACGAAGCAGTCAGGATAGGACTCAAAGCTGGGCCAGAACTCAATGTCCTCGATAAGGACAGCTCCCAGCTTTTCCGAGATGAGGATCTTGCCGTTCATTATTGGCATGTACTTGGCATGCCTCCACGGATTTACCTCAGAGCACGAGGAAAGATCCTTCATGTTAAGTCTCCTATGAGACCCACAGGCCGCTGCAAGCTGGTAAATCTCCTTCCTTAGCCCAGCTTCCCTTTCTTCACTCTTCTTTTGAAATGTCTCCATCATGGCTCTGATGTCAGACAGGGCGTCATCCGACTTTTCAGGTTGAGGAAAAGAGGACGTAGAGGGCACTGGTTCTGGGGCAGGAACCGACAAAACAGACACTGTTTCGACTTCATCCTCTTTCATCTCTGGAGCAAACGTTGACTCCTCTTCTTGACCTTCAGCTAGAAGGTCCTTTTCGGTGTCCTCTGACACCGAAGACATCCTCTCATCATCTAGATGGATGTCCTTCATCTCATCCGAGACATCCGTGTCCACGGCTATCTGGATGCAAGGGATCTCAGGGTGAAGCTGAGGAATGACACCATCCGCAGATGCTTTGGGGAATAGATAGGCCCTCATACGCTCATTGGGGAGGTAAGGCCCTGTGGCATTTTTCTGGAAGCCACGAGCCCTCTGCGCAGCTTGTTCTGACCTGCGTCCCTTGACTCCATTGTCTTGGGGTTTTCAAAAGCCTCATACACCAAGTCTTTGCACACTATACATACCTGGGGGTCCCAGTATTTGAGAAGTCCCTTGGTGATGGAACAACGGGAGTGTGTCCTACACTCCAGGTGGCCGCAGAAGTCCCTGCTACGCACGTTGCAGAAGACGCTGCCGCACTTCACATGGTCCTCCTGTAAAGAGGGAAAATAAAATGAGTATAAAGTAGTTCATCTCACTAGATAAACTAAACGGATTTTGAGCGAAGCGAAAAATGTTATTTTCCTTAGTAAAATAAATTTTTGAATATACTTACCCGATGATCATATAGCTGCATCCCTGCTGCCCGACAGAAAAAACCTACGGGCGGAATACGCCAGCGATCGCTATACAGGTGGGGGTGTACATCAACAGCGCCATCTGTCAAGTAGGTACTCAAGTACTCGATGTCAACAAAGAACCAATTTTCTCCTCTGTCCCACTGGTTCTCTATTGGGGAGGAAGGGTGGGTCCTTTAATTTATGATCATCGGGTAAGTATATTCAAAAATTTATTTTACTAAGGAAAATAGCATTTTTCAATATCAAACTTACCCGATGATCATATAGCTGATTCACACCCAGGGGGGTGGGTAGAGACCAGCATTACAAGTTGACATTATGAGCTAAGTATTCCGTATTTCATTTTAGCAGTTATTCAAAATAACAAGCATAAAATAAATAAGTACCTGGTAAGGAAGACGACTTGAACAATTACTCTGCCTTTTTAAGTACGTCTTCCTTACTGAGCCTCGCGATCCTCATAGGATGCTGAGCGACTCCTAGGAGCTGAAGTATGAAGGGTTGCAACCCATACTAAAGGTCCTCATCAAAACCTCTAATCTAGGCGCTTCTCAAGAAATGATTTTGACCACCCGCCAAATCAAGTAGGATGCGAAAGGCTTCTTAGCCTTCCGGACAACCCAAAAATATTTCAAGAGAAAGATTAAAAAGGTTCTGGAATTAGGGAATTGTAGTGGTGGAGCCCCCACCACTACTGCACTCGTTGCTACGAATGGTCCCAGAGTGTAGCAGTTCTCGTAAAGAGACTGGACATTCTTAAGATAAAAGACGCGAACACTGATTTGCTTTTCCAATAGGTTGCGTCGAATATATTTTGCAGAGATCTATTTTGTTTAAAGGCCACGGAAGTTGTGACAGCTCTAACTTCGTGTGTCCTTACCTTCAGCCAAGCTTGGTCTTCCTCATTCAGAAGGGAATGAGCTTCTCGTATTAACAGTCTGATAAAAATAGGATAAAGAATTCTCTGACATAGGCAAAGATGGATTCTTAACTGAACACCATAAAGCTTCAGACGGGCCTCGTAAAGGTTTTAAAATAGAACTTAAGAGCTCTTACAGGACATGATACTCTTTCTAGTTCATTTCCAACCATACGATAAGTTTGGAATATCGAACGATATGGGTCAAGGCCGAGAAGGCAGCTCGTGTTTGGCTAGAAAACCAAGATGTAGAACATGTAGCCGTTTCGGATGAGAATCCGATGTTCTTGCTGAAGGCATGAATCTCACTGACTCTTTTAGCTGTGGTTAAGCATATCAGGAAAAGAGTCTTAAAGGTGAGATCTTTCAGGGAGGCTGATTGAAGTGGTTCGAACCTGTCTGACATAAGGAATCTTAGAACCACGTTTAAATTCCAACCAGGTGTAACCAAACGACGCTCCTTCGTGGTCTCAAAAGACTTAAGGAGGTCCTGTAGATCTTTATTGTTGGAAAGATCTAAGCCTCTGTGACGGAAGACTGATGCCAACATGCTTCTGTAACCCTTGATAGTGGGAGCTGAAAGAGATCGCTCTTTCCTCAGATATAAGAGGAAGTCAGCTATTTGAGTTACAGAGGTACTGGTCGAGGATACGGATACTGACTTGCACCAGTTTCGGAAGATATCCCACTTCGATTGGTAGACTCTAAGGGTGGATGTTCTCCTTGCTCTAGCAATCGCTCTGGTTGCCTCCTTCGAAAAACCTCTAGTTCTCGAGAGTCTTTCGATACTCTGAAGGCAGTGAGACGAAGAGCGTGGAGGCCTTGGAGTACCTTCTTTACGCGTGGCAGACGTAGCAGGTCCACCCTTAGGGGAAGAGTTCTGGGAACGTCTACTAGCCATCGAAGTACCTCGGTAAGTTATTCTCTCGCGGGCCAGAGGGAAGCAACTAGCGTCAACTTTGTCCCTTCGTGAGAGGCGAACTTCTGCAGTACCTTGTTGACAATCTAGAACGGAGGGAATGCATATAGATCTAGATGAGACCAATCTAGTAGAAAGGCATCTATAAGAACTACTGCTGGGTCCGGGATAGATGAGCAAAGTATTGAGAGCCTCTTGGACATCGAGGTTGCGAAGAGATCTATGGTTGGCTGGCCCCAGGTGACCCAAAGTCTCTTGCATACATCCTTGTAGAGGGTCCAATATGTTGGAATTATTGTCCCTTCCTACTGAGACAATCTGCTAAGACATTCAAGTTGACTTGGATGAAACTCGTTACTAGTGAAAAGTCTAGACCTGTTGAACAGGAGAGGAGGTCACTTGCGAACTCGTACCATGTCAGAGAGTAGGTCCCTCCTTGCTAGGAGATGTACATCAAAGCAGGGAGTTGACCGTGTTCACCTCCACTACTTTGCCTTGAAGGAGAGACCTGAAGCTTTTCCAGGTCAGACGTACTGCCAGAAGCTTCTTGCAGTTGAAATGCATTGTCCTTTGACTCGAGTTCCATAATCCCGAGCATTCCCTACCGCCTAAGGTCGCACCCCAGCCTACGTCCGATGCGTCTGAGAAGAGAACGTGGTTGGGAGTCTGAACAGTCAGGGGAAGACCCTTTCAAAGGTAGATAAAGTCCTTTCATCAAGTCAGACTAGACTTATCTTCCGGAAACCGGGATCGAGACCGCTTCTAGCGTCTTGTCCTTTTCCAGTGAAGAGCTAGATGATACCGAAGAGGACGGAGGTGTAGTCTTCCAAGTGACACCAATTGAACCACGGATGACAGTGTCCTAACCAGACTCATCCACAGCCTGACAGGGCCGTGTTCCTTCTTCAGCATCTTCTGGATGGATAGCAGGGCTGGGGGTTGATCGTCTTGTTCAGCCATGTCCTCATCAGAGGGTTCCTCATCCGAAACTGATGAGGAACCGGCAACGGAGTGGGCAACGTCTGACTCGCTGAATCCGGTCGCACTGGTGGATGCGTGACGGAGCCGGACACAAGATCATGGTACTGCTGCACAGTCTGTGAACTGTCAACCATGGGGACGCGAGGAAGTACAGCGACAACCCGAAACTGTCTAGACTGTCTGGGTTGTGCAGACAACCCCTTATCGGGTTGCTGAGGTTGCCGCACTGCGTCACAACAAGTCACCTCTGCTGGTTGTTGAACGTCTTCCTAGTGACACACTGAACGTCCATAACCACCTCCGAGAGTCGCTTAACGTCAACGTGCGACTGGCAACCCACACTGGGTCGCACCGGTGGAGGAACCATCTCAACTGGCGGACGTGAGTAGGATACCTCAGCGTCAACAGGGCGTACAACCAACCGGTAGGAAGGTTGTTGGCTAGAAGGTTCTTCTCCGTAAAAAAATCCTCTATCAAGGACTAAGCTTGGACTGCATGTCTTGCAACAAAGCCCAAGGTCTATGGGAGCAGGTGTGGCAACAGACGGGGTTAGCGACTGAAGCGGAACCATTTACCATCCCTGGAAGCATGTAATGCTTTAATTAAAGTCCATAGGAGGCTAAGCAGCTTAAGGCTCCTCTCCAAATGACAGAGTCCTCAAGGGAAAATCAGAAGGAGGGAGAACAGCACTTTCTCATCTACAGGAACCATGTCCGAGAAAAGCTAGGTTATCTCAGTGAGGGTTTCACTGGTGCATAAGCAGCAGACCAGAAGGCAACGTTAAGTAACTGCTTGACAGCCTGTGAACTGTCAAAAACTGAACTGTCAACCACAACAGGTGCGTGAGGACATACAGCACTGGTGCATTAGTAGCAGACCAGAAGGCAACGTCATGTAACTGCTTGACAGTCTGTGAGTTGGCAACAACCAAAGCTGTGTGGGGAAGCCTCAACTCCTGACTGACTAGTCTGCTGCGGGCGAGTGGCGGTAACCACAGTGTGTTGCGGAGGCTGACACACCGTGTCAAAACACGGCAGCTTGTGGTAGCTCACGCACGGCAACGGAGTGCTCCGTGTGTCTGTGGGAGTCAGCATACGTCTGGCAGGGTCGACTGCGCATGGGTGGAGGAGCTCTCCCAACAAGAGTGTGGGAGCAGGCAGCCATGCTGGGCGCACAACCGTGGCAGGCTGTAGGCCAACGGGTGCATCATCAACCTTCTCCGCAGTAACCTTCTCCGCAGTCGGAGTGTGGGAGCTGGCAACAACAAAAGCGGAGTGCTGGTGCGTGGGAGGGACTGCCGTGGGTTGCGGAGCATGCCGCATTGCGTCAAAACACGGCAGCTTGACAGCACCTTCCCACTGCTGATGCGGTAGCTCACGCATGTCAACGGAGGGTGCAGCATGAACATGCGTCTGGCAGGGTCGACTGCGCATCGGTGGTGGAGCTCTCACAGGTGGAGTGTGGGAGCAGGCAGCCGCAGTATCTGCTGAGCGCACAACCGTGGCAGGTTGTAGGTTAACAGGTGCAGTGTCAACCTTCTCAGCACGATACTCCTGCATGAAGGAAGCAAGCTGAGACTGCATAGTCTGCAGCATGGACCACTAGGGTCTACAAAAGACGGCAACAAACGGAGCTACTGTCCGTTGTGACTGAGGGTCTAAAACAGCTGGTGCGGCAACAGACGGAGTTACTGCCTGTTGCGGTACCACCTTGCCTCTCTTGGGAGGTGTGCAGTCGTCGGATGACTGCAGCGAGTCCGAACTGACCCAGTGGCTACACCTAGGCCGTTGGACTTGCGCGGAAGGGACCGACTTGCACTTAAAAAGCTGCAAGATTTGGTCCATGGTTTCTAAGAGAAACCTCTTCCGCAGACGAGGAATAAATGGGCTCTCTCGTCTTTGTGTGGGTGGGGCGATCACGTCGGCAACGTGTGTAGATACACCCGAAACCACGGAGGGAAACGTCTGTTCGTCGATCAAGGCCTGTGGAACCCATAAGTCCTTCGACATTACTTCTCCCCTGGGCTTGGGAGCTTGTAAGAGGTATCGGACTAGGTGAACAACTGGCACGAACAGACGAACCCTCGAACGCAACACTGTAACACTTTGTGCATATCACTTTATCACTTTTGATTTTCTGTTTGCACTTATTTCACTGAAATCGAAACTTTAAGTGATTTGTACCTGAAACACGCAATCCTATCCTTCATTAAAAGGTAGTAATTGCGAAAACAGTTTTACAATGCAACAGAAAAACATAATGAAAGATAAAGAATTCAGTGGCTGGAAAAGAGACTAAACACTAGATCAAATAAACTACGTTTAAAATCTCTCACCGCATAAAGCCTGGGAACAAGAATAAAACTCTAGAAACGTTTTACCTTCTTCCCCTACAGCGACTAGGGAGAAGAGTAAAAAACGAGAACAACGTTACCCGCTTGAACGAAACGTTTATTCTCCTCTCTCTCCCTCCGTCTCTATCTCTCTCTCTCTTCTCTCTTGACTTAGAACCTGAGAGAAGAGCCCAATTATATATCGTTAAAACATATTATTTGCTAAAGGAAAAAACTGAAAGGTTTCCCAAATAAAAAGTTCCTTTATTAGAATTTAAACCATTTAAGCTAAGAAAGAATGAACGAAACGCTAGAATCGGTTTACTCTTACTGCAACGTGAAACCGTGAAATACTCTCTCTCTATCGTAACGATAGAGCACATGTTGAACGTTCTGAACGTCAACAACTGCGGAGACTAAACTAAACGTTAGTTCATCTTTGAAAACAGTACGAGACTATCAAAGAAATTCTTTCAAAAACATTAAAATTAAAAAAGTATAAATTCTTAAAAGGTAAATACGATATGACGGGCTCAATGTTAATTAACTTCGGTTCCAAGTAAGGACCGCCTACTATTAGGAAAGGTCGCATATAAACAAACATAAAAATTAATTTTTATAAGTTTATAATAAATGGAAAGTTAATCGAAGAGGCCTATAAAGACGGAGAGATATAAAATAAATAGATCTATAACTTGTTAAGCAAAATTACCAAAAACCTAAACACACTTCCGTCTAAGGGAAGGGTCGGCCATTTAAAAGTGAAAGAGTCCATACTCTCTTCGTCACCAACACTTCCGTCTAAGGGAAGGGTCGGCCATTTAAAAGTGAAAGAGAGTCCATACTCTCTTCGTCACCATAATTAAGTCTATCCAAAACGAGTTCAAGTTTTGAAATGAAGATAAAACCCCTGCATAGCGAAAGCTCAAAACTGGAATAGTGTACTTCACCAAATCGTTGTGAAAACAAATCCAGTTAGGGACGGCGTATTTAGTAGGTCTTGCCTGTGGCACGACAGAGGGAAAATTGGTTCTTTGTTGACATCGAGTACTTGAGTACCTACTTGACAGATGGCGCTGTTGATGTACACCCCCACCTGTATAGCGATCGCTGGTGTATTCCGCCCGTAGGTTTTTTCTGTCGGGCAGCAGGGATGCAGCTATATGATCATCGGGTAAGTTTGATATTGAAAAATCTATTTTTGGGTGAGATGGCCATGTCGTCCTGATGGAAGTTCCTTAAAGTAGCTTCCTAAGGGATATATGTACTACAGTGATATTCCCAGAGAATTTTACCTTTAGGTATCCAGAATTCTAACTCCTGACGCGAATATCCTTAAAATTTCTCCAAAGGATATCGCATAATATCAGCGGACGCATTCTTGACACGCCTCCATAGCAATCTGCACCCCAAACAGCGTTTTGGCTTCGAGGAGGATGTGGCAAAAGGGAGCCGTCCAAAGGCTCTCCCCGCTCTCGTAATACTATTGGGAATACAACAGCGCCATTCCCACGACGGCGGACATTCCTTGTAGCATTGAGCGTGGTGTTACAGATACAGTACCACGGGAGGGATACTGTGAAGATCTTTTCTTTTAGAAGAGATGGGTGGGTCCATCAGGACGACATGGCCATCTCACCCAAAAATAGATTTTTCGCTTCGCTCAAAATCCGTTTTTTGGGCTCAAGCCATGTCGTCGTGATGGAAGCATACCAGAGCATTAGTGTATCTGTGGATTTTTAATCAGTGCCTTAACCTTATAGCAACCTTTTCTATGGTCATGGGGACCACATGAGACAAGGGACGTTACCGTTATTCGTCACTATCACTAATCATAACCAATGTTAGTGCTTCCTGCCTCCTACAGGAAGAGTCATTCTAGACAGTAGAAAAGGGATCTTGAGGTTAACATACATAGTATGACCAAACATAAGTACACACTGAATATACAAATAGTCTCATAGTTGTATATTTGCTAAAATAACATCAGTGTCTCTTATATCTATTATTTGATGCATACAAATATATGATGGATACTTACTTTGGTAAGTTGAAGAACTCTGGCATGTATACATACAATTGTCTGGCAAAGGTGGACGCACTGCTTTCTAATAGACATTTATTACTAATAAATGACTAAAAGATGTTCAATTAAACGAATGTAGTATGACAATGGGATTATACCTGTAACAAGTACAGAGACTATATTTCCTTCTTGAAGGAAGAAATGATGAGTGCCACTCTCAGACTGAAGAAAATTATAAAACAAATTCTCTTCATAATTCCTGTACTGGTTACTTCTATCTGCACTGTGTACAGTACTTCGTACACCGGCGCTAGTGCTATCTGTATAATTCCACACCTGGGATTTTGAACAGAGCCAGTGTTATCATGGTAACACTTAATTAAAAGAAGTCACACCTAAGAAGGGTGACCTCTTCTCCCTTTAATTGACAGTCCCAGCTGTTCATTGTAGAATTAGACGGCAGGTTAAATATTCTACCTGGCGTCACCACATATTGCTTCAGAACATGGATTTGTCTAGCATAGTGTATGTAGAACACTCTGGATGATTCTCATTCATTACATGTGCGAGGACATGTGAGGTCCCAAACCAAAAACTGTTTACTACAGTAATTAGGGGGCAGGTTTTAATACACTACCTGCCGCCACTACGAAGTGTTTCAGTTCATGCACTTGTTTTGCATAGTGTTTGTAAAACACACTGGATGATTTCCATCCGGTGTATGAACGAAGGCGCTCAAAGTCCATAGACTGAAAGAAGTTCAGTGATGAAGCAATCTTTCTCGAATCATGACCCGCGGGAGTACTGTCCGGATCCACTCTACGAATAAAGTAGGTGAGCTTTGCCCTTAGTTGTTTTAGGGATAAATTTTATCCAGAAGTTTCTCCTTTAAAGAGCTGTCCTCCCCTGAAGTCTGAAGTTCTACGAAAATAGACCTTTAGACACTCTACAGGACATAGAGAGACATCTTCCTTCAGAGGGCAGATTCTCCAGGGACCCCACCTCTTAGTGGGTAGCTCGTTTTTAGCGAGAAAGGATGGATCAGGAAATAGATTCAGTTCTCCCACTTCCGTGAACTGAATGTGACCCTCATCTCTGGATAGGGCCACTATTTCACTAACTCTAGCCACGGAGGCGATAGCGAACAGAAAAATAACCTTTTGGGTTAGATCCTTAAGAGAACAATCTTCATTGTTCACAGATGAGGCATAATGTAAGACCTTGTCCAAAGACCAAGATATGGGCTTTGGTGGTACCGCGGGCTTAAGCCTAGCACATGCCTTCGGAATCTTATTAAAGATTTCATTCGCCAGATCCACTTGAAAGGCATATAGGAGAGGCCTAGTCAAGGCTGACTTGCACGTATTTATCGTATTGGCCGCCAGACCTTGGCTATGAAGGTGGACAAAGAAGGACAGACAGAAGTTCATTGAAATTCCTTTTGCTTTGACAAACGCAACCCACTTTTTCCAGGAAGACATATTGTCTTCTAGTTGACTTGGCCTTGTATTCTTCTAAGAATTCTATATTGCGTTTTGAGATCCCAAACCTTTTTCTAATCGCTAGAGCGAGAAAATCATGAAATGAAGGGTTTGGGTTCTCTGTGATAAAACGAAGGCAGTTAATTTCTGAATCTTCGGAAATATACCTAGGGTCAGAGCTAGGACCAGCCTCATCTAGTCTATCAGCCCCACTAGAGGATCCTCGTATGGGGCTATATAGCGAGGTAGTTTCTTGAAGACGCTCGTGATGAAGAGGTCGAATTGCAGTTCCGGGACTTGTTCCCATCTGGGAGGGAATATGTCTGCGCCCATGGACCATTCCAACTCTATCGGTTTGTATCGAAATAGAGTATCCACCGTCACATCATGGATCAGTTGTAAATGAACTGCTGGTAGGTGCCGTCCCTTTAAGAGAGGGATGGGTAACTTCACCAAGACTGAATGAGACGTTCGAATGTGACGTCTTAGTGTCGCTTCGGTGTCCCAGATCAGTTGTAGGGAGCCTGATCTGTGTGGAGAGGGCTTCCCCACCCATGAAAGGACCAGCAGAGTCTTGGGACTTTCGTGCTCTAATTTCTGTTAGAGAAGCGATTAAAGAGGGACCGATCTCAGTCTTTTTTTTATCTCTTCAAGCGTTTGATGCGTGTTTTCTCCAAGCTCTTAACGCATCTTTCCGGTGTGCCCTTAGCACCAGGTCTGTCACTATAGCGAACTGGGGAAAGTTAAGCGCTTTTTCCTGTTGGTGTTTTGGTATTCTGACTGAATACCTGAGTCTCTTGACAGACCTCACGAGCTCCTTTTCTGGGCTCGAACCTGTGCCGCCCAGTGAATAAGCTCCATTTAGCACTTATTCTTAGGTAATTTACTGCTAAATATACCAGAGAAAAAATGTAAAGGAGTGCTAGGTTAACTAGCTCGCTCACCTATTGGTGTCGGTATAAAATTGGGCGTATATTTCAGAGGTCCCGCACTATTTAGATTAATCCACGACAGAGAACCCCAATAGAGGAGAGCCGTTCAACCTCACTCGGTACTACTACAATGCATCCGCTCAGAACTCAACTCCTTTTAGCACAACGATCAAAGTAACCCGCATTTTTCTGGTGCTCTCGATTTTGGATATTTTCTAGTGAATTATGGCTTCTTCGTCGGTTTCCCAGGAGACACCGTCTAAGTTAAGTACCAAGCTGGATTTTACTGTGTTTTGAGCAACCTAGATCGTTTAATATTTATATTATAGGAGTTATTCTCTTCGTTCATACCGATCTTGCTTGATTTCACTACAGTTGGTACTCCTGTTTTTGAGAGCTTTTAATTTTCACTTGCGGTGTTACTATGTGTATTATTTTTATTATCAAATATTATTTGTTATTGTGAATATTCATTATTTAGCGTTTAGAATCCTCGTGGTTCAATTTTTGGGCCGATATCATTTACGTATCGCTATGGCTGCCGACCGTGCTAAGGCGGCAATGTTATTTTAGCCATCAGGTGTGTCTTTTGTGATTTAATTATTTATGTTGCATGCCTTGCCCAAAAATTTTCTATGTGTTTATTCATATATTTAACGCTATTATTATTATTATAATGAATATTTGTGCCATTACTCCGTTTGATCTGTCTGGTTGGGGATCGTCAGTTGGTAGCCCTGCTGCCTCGTATCACGTGATCCTCCCCCACGCTCCCCCTCTAGCTAGGTGGGAGGCTAGGCTTCTCCCCCCTCCACTAAGGGACCGTTGCCTTCCCTCCTTTTAGAGGGGGTAGTTAAGTGTTTATGGACTTTGTCCTCCGGGTGGCCCGGCGGTTTAGTCTCTGTCTAGTCTGGTTGGCCACCGGTCTACAGAGTTGGATCCCGGTGTACCCTATTTTATATTCACTTTTCATTCTGGCTTATGTTATACGAAACCCTCCGGGTTCGATTGGCAGTTCTTAGTTACAGTTCCGCCCCCCTATTATTTTATAACATTTCCTATGATGATTATATATGACAGATCACTACCCCGGAGTCCCTAAAGGAATTGGTATTGAATATACCTTTATTTCCCGGCCCGGGGTCTACCCCACCCCGGGAAATCAGACACTATGTGTCTTAATTCCTTGTTATTGCATCCTTTTTTATGCTCCCGGCTTGACCGGAATGGATGGCTATACTTTAGTTTCAAGTTAGACTTATGTTTAGGCCCGGGACCTCCGGTCCCGCCCCTATGTAAGACTATTACAGTTAAGCTCTAACCTTGCGTTAGACCTATGTTAGGCGCGGGTCCTCCGGACCCGCCCCTATTTAAAAAAAAAAAAAAAAAAAAAAAAAAAAAAAAAAAAAAAGTACAGTTAAGCTCTAATCTTGTGTTAGACCTATGTTAGGCCCGGGTCCTCCGGACCCGCCCCTACTTAAAGACTAGTACAGTTAAGCTCTAATCTTGTGTTAGACCTATGTTAGGCCCGGGTCCTCCGGACCCGCCCCTACTTAAAAGAATAGTACAGTTAAGCTCTATTCTTGTGTTAGACCTATGTTAGGCCACTTAAAGAATAGTACAGTTAAGCTCTAATCTTGTGTTAGACCTATGTTAGGCCCGGCTACTTAAGAGAATTACAGTTTCTCATATACTATTCTTTTTACAGATGGTGCATTGTCTGACGCCGGCCTGTGCAGCTGTTCTGCACCAGCCTTGTGGCCACTCCGTCTGCCGATCTCACGCCCCTTGTGGGGTTCAACTGGAAGACGTTGTGGTATGGCACCCGGATAACTGTGTGATTTGCTTCGACCTCATCACTACCCTTGGATCTGACTCGGTGAGTCCCGTTGGCTATATTGCCTTCTTATTTTTTTTATTATTAGTAAGATATCTATGGTCTTGAAGGACCATTGGGAGTCTCCCTTTTATAATTCCCACTATTATTTCAGGCATCCCCGGAGCAAAAGTCTGCGGCTCGGGCCACACTGAAGGTGTGGGTTGGTGGGTTTGCCCGGAATGTAAAGTCTAAGCGGCCGTACGTCCTATCTGAGGACTACTGCACCATGGTTTACCCCAACGCCAAGTCTTCAGCTGCTGTGGCTAGGCATGTGGCAGCTCCCATCATTGCCCACATTGATGCCACTATAACGGGTCTCATCGACCCAGAGCAAGATCCATCGGACGCCCCCGGAGGTCTGGAGGACAATGTTGCCTCCATGAACCTGGACGTCGAACCAATGTTGCTAGACGAGCCGGATACAGGTAGGGTGGTAAGTGAGGCAGGTGTGTCCGGCGCTGAGATTCCTATCCTCAGCCCCGCTCTTTCTTCTTCTTCTGATCGCTCTTCCTTTCTTGGATTTTCTGGGGACCGTGATTCGTCTCAACGTTCATACCCGGTTCCCCCTAAGGATAAGTCTACTTCAAGGACCTTACCCAAAGCTCGCAAGCCTCACAAGACTTCTCATGGCTCTAAACATGGTACGAACCCGTCTTCAAAGACCTCTGGTTCCTCCTCTAAGTCTCACGACCCGGGAGTTCCTTCCGCCCCTCCTGCTGCTAGCCCGGGCCTTTCCGAATCAGCTATGCTTCGCATCGTGTCGGAGATGCAGGCAAAGTTGGTTTCGGAGATGCAGTCGAGGATGGACACGATGTTCTCTAACTTCGGTCAGAGAATTGGGGCTTTAGAGCAAGGAGCTCCGGAGAGAGTCCAAAGCTCTCTCATACCGGATGCCTCTAAGCTCCCGCCGTTTGCCAAGAACAACCCCTGGCGGATGGCTCTTCATTCCCCGTTCTCAGACGGAATGTTGACTCTGGAGGGCCTTGGCACTCGTCCTCTAGAGGACTTTGAATTCTTTCCTCCGGGTCTGGCATTTCCATTTCATGGTTATGCCAGACTTACCGAGGAAGCTTTAGTCCGATTAGACAAGGTCCCCAAAGAGACGGTCATCTTCCCGAAGGAGCAAGCCCAATCTGTTTGGGCCAGATTTTTTAATGACATCGGCTGCACTAACACCATGCTGACGCCTTATAAAAGCTCCTTTACGATGTTCTTAATGGACAAGACCACCTTGACTCCATGCGTCAATAAGGTGGCAGAGCTTACCTTTCAATATGCTCTGGAGGAGAAGCCCTTGCCTCCCATCCGAGAGGTGGATCCAATCTCCCTCCTTCTTCCCTCAGGTATTGAGTGTTGGGACAACGTCCATACCACCTTTACCTCTGGCAAGCTTGCAGCAGACTGTGCCTCAGTCTTGTTTAGTGATAAGCTTCCCCGTCTCCCGGAATCCCTCATTAAACAGGAATATGATTCCCGCCTACGTGTGGGCCGTACTCTAAACCTGGCCACATCCACGGAGTCGATAGCCTTGACTTACGATACGGAGAGTATTTTTAAGTCTCTCAACAAGGCTACGTTACAGTCTTTGTATTATGACTTGTATGACTTCGCTACTGCTAAACGCAGATGTCGCAAGCATGTTCTAGCTGAGGCGACGATTAGGCATGAACCTAATAAACTCATCCGGTCCTCCTGTTGGGGTTCAAATCTCTTCCCCGAGGATCTCGTAGAGGAAGTCTTGGCGGAGGCCACTAGGGTTAATCAGAGCCTTAAAGCCCGTTGGGGTTTGACCCCTAAACGCAAGTATGACCCCGCAAATTATCAAGCCCGGGGTAGGAAGAAGCTTAGACCATATACCTCCACCCAGTTCAGGCAACAACAGAGTGCTTCATCCAACTTCCGGCTGCCTCTTCCTCCATCTTCTGTTGCCCCTGCACAGCCTTCCACCTCTCGGGCTCCTTCGGATGACTATGTCACCGTTCTGCTACCTAAAAGCCAGCTTTCTGGTGCCTCCGCCACTTCCCCTGCCTTTAACCAGTCCTACGAGGCTCATAGCTCTTCCCAGAGTTATGGTAGAGGTAGAGGCTACCACCGTGGCTCTAACCAGAACAAAGGCAGGGGAAGAGCCTTTCGCAGAGGAAAGAACTTCCGAGGCGGACGTGGAGGCAACTCCTCAAACCAATACTGAGGTACAGCAGGTAGGGGGGAGGCTCTATGCCTTCCGCAACAAATGGAGGTTCAGTCCCTGGGCGTTCAGTATCATCTCCAAGGGACTAGGGTGGAGTTGGATTCAAGGACCTCCTCCTCCGAACAAATCTCGTCAACATTCCACTCCGGACCTGGTCGAATTTGTCCAGGATCTTTTACAAAAGAACGCCATACAAGAAACGAAACATCTGAAGTTTCAAGGTCGGCTGTTCAGTGTCCCGAAGAAGGATTCAGACAAGAGAAGAGTGATTCTAGATCTATCCCTTCTCAACTTGTCCATTCAATGCGACAAGTTTCGAATGCTTACCGTCTCGCAGGTGCGGACCTTACTTCCCCGTGGGGCCGTCACCACCTCTATCGATCTTACAGACGCCTACTATCACGTCCCGATAGCGAGACACTTCCGTCCGTACCTAGGCTTTCGCTTAGGGGACAAAAGTTACTCCTTCAAGGTGATGCCTTTCGGGCTCAACATTGCCCCAAGGATCTTCACAAAGCTAGCAGAAGTCGCTGTTCAGGAACTCAGGAATCAAGGGATTCAAGTAGTAGCCTATCTGGACGACTGGCTCATTTGGTCAGACACCTCCCAAAATTGCCTAAAAGCCACTCACAAAGTCATCCATTATCTTCAATCTCTAGGCTTCCAGATCAACTTCAAGAAGTCCCGTCTTCTTCCAAAATCGAAGTTCCAATGGCTCGGCCTGCAATGGGATCTTATATCTCATACTCTGTGTCTTCCCAGACCCAAGAGGTTAGAGATTGCAAGGAACACCAAACGCTTTCTCAAAGACAAAGTAAGTTCCAGACGACTCCAAGAGAAGATTCTGGGGTCCCTTCAGTTTGCCTCAGTGACGGATCTTCTTCTGAAGGCAAAATTGAAAGATATCAATCGTGTCTGGCGTTCGAGGGCGAACCAGAAGCTCCGGGACAGGAAAGTCCGCCTTCCTCCCATTCTACGGGAAAGACTTCTTCCTTGGACAAGAGCAAACAGTCTGTCAAAGTCAGTTCCCCTTCGATTTCCGCCTCCGGAATTAATCATTCACACAGACGCATCCCTATCAGGTTGGGGCGGCTATTCTCAGCTCAAGAAAGTTCAAGGTCTTTGGACTCCCTTGTTCCGCCATTTTCACATCAATGTGCTAGAGGCCATGGCAGTTCTTCTAACCCTGAAACGTCTCGCTCTTCCCAAGAAACAACACCTTCGTCTGGTCCTCGACAGCGAAGTGGTGGTCCGCTGCCTCAACAGAGGCGGGTCAAAGTCAGGGCCTCTGAACCATGTTCTAGTAGCCATATTCTCCCTAGCAGCCTCGAACCGTTGGCATCTTTCAGCTGTCCACCTGGCGGGAGTCCGGAATGTAGTGGCAGACGCCCTGTCCCGGACCTCCCCTCTAGAATCGGAATGTTCACTCGATCTAAAGTCATTTCGGTGGATTCTCTCTCAGGTTCCCGGTCTCCAAGTGGACCTCTTCGCCACGGAATCCAACCACAAATTGAGAGTATATGTGGCTCCCAATCTAGACCCTCAGGCTTACGCCACAGACGCCATGTCACAGAATTGGGACAACTGGGAAAAGATTTATCTCTTTCCCCCGGTGAATCTTTTGCTGAAAGTTCTAGACAAACTGAGATCCTTCAAGGGACAAGTAGCCTTGGTTGCACCCAACTGGCCCAAGAGCAACTGGTATCCTCTCCTGCGGGAGTTGAGATTATACCCTCGCCCGATACCCAATCCGGTTCTGTCTCAGATAGTACAAACACGCGTTGTGTACGCTTTCTCAAACATTCAGAGCGCCCTAACTTTATGGACTTTATGAAGTTTGCGGCTATGCATGGTGCCAATATTGATCCTCAAAACACCTTGTTCCTAGAATCGGATAAACGGGATTCCACCATCCGTCAGTATGACTCTGCAGTTAAAAAGTTGGCAAAATTTTTAATAGACTCAGACGTGAACTGTATGAACTTGAACCTTACAGTCACTTTCTTTAGATCTTTATTAGAATCAGGTCTGGCAGCCAATACTATCACCACTATTAAATCGGCTCTGAAAAAGATCTTCCTAGTGGGTTTTAACATAGACTTAACCGACTCTTTGTTAGCTTCAATTCCGAAAGCTTGTGCCAGACTGAAACCGGTTACTCGTCCTACCCCGGTGACCTGGTTCCTTAATGACGTACTCAAATTGGCTTCTGATACCATTAACAGTTCTTGTGGTTACATGCCCCTTCTCAGGAAAACATTTTTCCTAGTGAGCTTGGCTTCCGGGGCAAGAATTTCTGAATTGGCAGCCTTGTCGAGAGACCCGGGTCATATTGACTTTCTGCCTTCAGGAGAGGTCCTTCTTTCTCCTAACAAATTCTTTTTGGCTAAGAATGAAGACCCTCAAAACAGATGGACCTCCTGGAAAATTGTTCCCCTCACGCAAGATCCGTCGCTGTGCCCTGTCACTACTCTTAGGTCTTATCTATCCCGGACCTCCTCTAACTCCTCGGGGCCTCTATTCGTTAGAGAACAAGGCGGTACCATTACTATTAAAGGGATCAGGCAACAAATTTTGTATTTTATTAAACAAGCTAACCCTGACTCTTTTCCTCTTGCACATGATATCAGGGCGGTTGCCACCTCGGTGAACTTCTTTCACCACATGAATTTTACAGACCTTTCCAGGTATACAGGGTGGAAATCACCGTCAGTGTTCAAGAAACACTACCTTAAACATTTGGAAGCCCTAAAATTTTCTACAGTAGCCGCAGGGAGCGTAGTTACTCACGAGTAACTCACAGGTTAATGCCTTGACTCTTTATCTCTCCCTCTTACCTGCCTCATTTATACCCTATTGTATTCGTTGGTCGCGCACCTGAATACTGTTATTATATTTGTAAATTTTATGCTCCTGAGTATCTGTATATATTATCACTCACGACATTATTATACCTACCTTATTGGATTTATGTTCATATTTAAGATACCCTTATAATTGTTTTTTGGTACTCATCTCTGATTAAAGCATCCTGTTTTTCTCTTACGCTTATGTTTTTTCCTTTATTTTGCAAGTTTGGTGACATTTTTCTCTTGTATAGATTCACTGGGCGGCACAGGTTCGAGCCCAGAAAAGGGATTTTGACGTAGGAAAAATCTATTTCTGGGCGAAGGACCTGTGCCGCCCAGTGAACCCTCCCAGCTCCTCTCCCTTGGAGTCCCCAAACTTTGGGTGCTAAGGAGTTGGGTTCTGAGCGGATGCATTGTAGTAGTACCGAGTGAGGTTGAACGGCTCTCCTCTATTGGGGTTCTCTGTCGTGGATTAATCTAAATAGTGCGGGACCTCTGAAATATACGCCCAATTTTATACCGACACCAATAGGTGAGCGAGCTAGTTAACCTAGCACTCCTTTACATTTTTTCTCTGGTATATTTAGCAGTAAATTACGTAAGAATAAGTGCTAAATGGAGCTTATTCACTGGGCGGCACAGGTCCTTCGCCCAGAAATAGATTTTTCCTACGTCAAAATCCCTTTTATATTTCCAAAGGAGAGGAGAGTTGATGTGACTGAGGGCTTCGATGGTTTTTTAAACATCGAAACCCCTGAGCTGGAGAAAGTCGAGACTTCTAGAAGCCTATCTTGCATCCGTGATGTCCCAGGAACCGGGTCATCTCTTTGAATGCACATTGGCCGGGCATTTCGGGTGCTGCCCATTCCAGCCTCTTGATCAGGTATATTAATACCTGAACTATTTCTAGGCTTGAATTTGACGTGACTAAGTTCGTCAATCCTTTGAAGATACTTAGAACTGTGAGTCCAACACGTATCTTCCTTAGGATGAATGTTACTCTCTGTAACATGAATTCTAGATAGGAGGAAGGGGGGTGGTTGACTGGAAGGTTCCGAAGGACACCTTTCAGGTCTGACAAGACTATGAACACCCTTAATTGGAACAAGGTACATATGTTCAGAAGGATTAACATTCAGAACTTGCTGTTTTTTATGAACTTGTTGAGTGGCGACAAGTTCAGAATGGCTCATTGATATCTTGAGTCCTTCTCGTGAACACGAAGCAGCCTTCCCTGGAACTCGATGAGCTAAAGTTTTCTTACTACCTGTATGCTCTATAGCTCTCAGGTATGCTCCTCCAGGGGGGTTTTGAACTGTAGGAGAAGGTAAGGAAATGATGGTAGGGACATTTCTGTTTCCCATCAATGGCTCATCTTGAATAGGCTTTGGACCGAAGGATCGAAGGTCCTGCGATCCTGAGGGAAAGTTCCTCCTAGCCGAAGCGTCTTTATGCTTCGAGTAGTCAGTAGGCTTAGACTTTTGACCATCTGCCTGTAGCATCGTGGTCACTGGAATAGTGGGATGTTGTTGAGCAGCCCGGATATTTCCAGCATTTCCAATCTTCTTTTTAGGTTGGGGACCCACAACCACAGAAGATTTTCTCTTTGAAGGAATGCCCCATTTTTGGAGAAGACCTATGTTCTCCATGGTGGCGTTCTTAATTACTTCCTTAGTGACCTCGTGTGGGAAGAGGTCTTTACCCCAGATGTTGGAAGATATTAGCTTCCTTGTTTCGTGTTTTACTGTTGCATCAGCGAACACAAACTCTCTACATGCTCTCCTAGCCTTCATAAAGGCGTAAAGGTCCTTCACCAAGATAGCCATATGCATTTTGGCTATGACCATGAGCATGTCTGGGGTACTCTCGTAGGTTGAACACAACTCTATGTAGTTTTGTAGAGAAAGGGATGTCGCAAGTCTCTCCTTTGACTCCTGTTCATTACACAAGAGCAACTCAGACAATTTAGGGAGACATACCTTGAATTGTCGATTTGCGACGTCCTTGTCTAATTTTCCTACTGAAAATGTCAAATAGACTTCCTTCCAATCCTTTTCCTGTCCGGGAAAAGCTGGTGACAAAGGCTTGCACTCATCGAGTGTGGGACATGGCTTACCCGCCTCTACCGCTTTGGCAACAGAAGTAAATGCCTTTCCCATAAAGGGGAATGAGAGTGAAGTAGGAGCAAGAATGGAAGGGTGTCCGTTATTCAGTGAGAATACCTTCGACTCTGAATAACCCACCTTTCTTAGACTACCTGAAAGGATAGTCTGTGCCTTATCATGGTCGAGAATCAAGACCTCCTTTGGTTCTGTTCCTTTTCTTGACTTTGGTTCGTACTTTAGTCGAACTCAACAATAAGGGAAAGTATCAAAGCTTGGCCAAAATTGAATTTTGTCCAAAGGAACAGCACCTATTTTCTCTGAGATGCAGAGATTGCCACTTGAAATCGGCATCTGCTCCGCGAACCTCCAGGGATTGGTTATGGAGCATGTTGGTAGGTCTTGATTCATGGGTCGTTTGACTGACGCCTGGGAAGCGACAAGAGAAACTTTACGAGGATCTATCTTGCGTTTTACTTCCTGCTTTTCGTTTTGTCTATGAAAGCTCTCTATTTGATTCTTCAGTTGGATACATAATTGTACCACATTATCCAAATTAGGGGTAGAAGACGAAGATGTCGACATCGATGGCTCTAAAGCCGGCACAGGCGGAGGAAATTCCGACGCAACATTTTCCTCTTCTACCTTGGGGCATTTCTTGCCCTTAATCCCAAAGGTTTTCTGGCCGTCAGGGGATGTAGTTAGCTCCTGAGGCACTACTGTTTCCTCACTTGCTTCCGGAAATAGTAGCTTACGCATCCCATCATTAGGTAGGAAAGATCCCGGAGAGATCTTTTGAAAGCCTCTCACGCAGTTGCGTAATTTATATTGAGCTGTATCCCTAGTCTCTGTAGACTTGGGATTTTCAAAACCTTCGGACATTAATGTCCGATATATATTTCAAACCTGTGGGTCCCAATAAAGTAGGGATCCGGAAATAATATTGCAGGGGGCATGAAACCTGCAAGTATTATGACCGTAAAAATACTTACTCTTGGCCTTGCAGAGGACTGCAGCACAAGGTATCTGGTGTTCCTCCTGTAAAGAAAGGAAAACCAAATGAGTATACAATGGATTATCTCCTTGACAATCAACATGCAAATGTCTTTTACAATAGAGTAGCTTAGGATAGTAAGCTATAAAGGGATAGTAGGAGATACATACTTGTGTACCCCTGTGAGCAAATGCTGTTGCCTCCCCTCAGAATTAACTACATAGAGATTTCTCTATAGAGTAACTCCAAGTAGAAGGACTCTTACCCCTAGGGGTAGAGAAGTATCAAATCACTGTCCCAAAATAATGTTAATACTGTGGGGTCAGGATGACTGATTCTCGATCAGAATATTGAAGAAAACTATTCATTCAATATATGAACGGTACCAGCAGAATGCTCATACAAGGGTACCCAAGGCATGTCAGAAATACTACTGTATCATGGTACTGTAGTTTTCTAATTGCAATAAGTCTATATTGCAATTTACTGGCTACTGTACATCATGTATTGTAGTCTAGTCATTATGCTGCCTTCATAGTAGCATATGACAGTATGGTCCATCTAGCATGAAGCCAGCTGGACTAGGAAAATAAAGACATATACCGGTATTTGTATATCCCACTCAGCCTATTTGCTGTAGTCTTCCTACTATATTAAAATATAGTGTTTCCTGATCAGGGAGACTCAAGGAAAAAGGCTCCACCCTTTAAGGGTTAGGAGTGTATTACTCCTGCCTTGCAGAGTTTAATATTGTAGGGTAATCCTAATACTGATTTCTAATCAGGATATTGAAGAAATCATATTCATTCAATATAGGATTGGGCTCAGCAAATGCCTGTGTTGGATATTCAAAATATATTGGAAATAACTACTAGTATAAACTATATAGTAGTTTTCTATCTGCAGTATATTCTATACTGCAGATATACTGGCTGCGTGTATAATATATACAGTAGTTTAGCCGGCATGTAACCGGCATAGCTAGGTCTTGCCGGCATACCCGGCATGCTAGCTAGAGAGAGAGAGAGAGAGAGATAGCATGGAAAAAAGGCTACTCCTTACTGTGAATGTATACAGTAATTAAGGATGTAAAAAACGGATTTTGAGCGAAGCGAAAAATCTATTTTTGGGTGAGATGGCCATGTCGTCCTGATGGAAGTTCCAAAAGGGTAGCTTCCTTGGGTATATATAACTACGGCGATATTCCCAGAGAATTTACCTTAAGGTACCCAGAATTCTAACTCCTGGAGCGAATATCCCTAATAAAAGAACCAGGGATATCGCGAAATATCAGAGGACGTATTCTTGACACGCCACATAGCAATCTGCACCCCGAACAGAGTTAACACTTCAAAGGGGTCAATTGGCAAGAAAATAAAAACGAGAAAGAAAGGAGAGCCGCTCGCAAGGTATCTCTCCTCTCCCGTTTCGTAAGCGTGCGTTTCATAAGCGTGCATTGCGCCGCTCACGGCGTCATCTGTATTCCTTGTAGCGATACACGAGGTGCTACAGATACTGTATGTAGGGAGGGGACCTACAGCCCTTTAGAAGAAAGGGAAGGGCGGGTCCATCAGGACGACATGGCCATCTCACCCAAAAATAGATTTTTCGCTTCGCTCAAAATCCGTTTTTTTGGGCTCAAGCCATGTCGTCCTGATGGAAGTATACCAGAGCATTACTGTATCTGTGGATTCTCAAAACGTGCCGTACTCCCCGAAGGTATTTCCCGGCCAACTAGACCTAGAGACCTAAGATGTTACCGTCATACATCTTTTCAACTAACCATAGACCATGTTAGTGCTTCCTGCCCCTTACAGGGAAGAGTTATACTAGACTCTGGAAAAGTCTCGAAGAGTAGATATACCTATGTATGAATAACAGACAAGCCAATATAGTGGTCTCACCCTATATCATGTAAAGCATAGTTTGTAAAGAACCACTGAGTCAATATGAAATATCGACCAGTTCCCCATTCAATACTAGATTGGACAAAGGTTTATATCCGAGTAGGAGGAAAACTTGCATATACACCACCGTCCCTTTAGGGCATGGAGTCCTCCCGCCAAGGGAAAGCATAAACCAATGCAAAGAATGCTTGCATAAAGGAACAATCTATTTGAATTATCCCAGATAAATATACATAGAAACGTAATGCTAAATTATTTCAAATAAATTGCCACAGGTGAAGGAGACGCAAGGTTCACAAGAACTAGTTTATTGACAAACAATAAATAAAACAGGTTAAACAACAATTATATACAGTGAACCCTCGTTTATCGCGGTAGATAGGTTCCAGACGCGGGCGCGATAGGTGAAAATCCGCGAAGTAGTGACATCATATTTACCTATTTATTTAACATGTATATTCGGACTTTTAAAACCTTCCCTTGTACGTAGTACTGTTAACAAACCACCCTTTAATGTACAGAACACTTAATGCATGTACTACAGCACCCTAAACTAAAACAGGCACAAATATTAAAGGCGATTTTATATCATGCGTTTCCTAAACACCTAAAAAGCACGATAAAAAATGGCAACCAATGTTTTGTTTACGTTCATCTCTGATCATAATGAAGAAACAAACTCATTTAGTGTACACATATATGTATAGGTTAGTTTTTGCATCGATTATATTGATTATACAGTACTGTATGTTGATTTTTTTATTACCAATGTTTTAGTTTACGTATTTTTCTTAGGACTTCCAAATGAAATCTTTTTCTTTATGACGCCGCCTGAAACGACGGCGTGTACGCTCAGTAAACAACCACGCTCAGAACAAACAAGGCATTTAACGCGCATGATGATAGTGATAAATAATGATACAGTACATACAGTATTTACAGTAAAAGCATTTACAAAATATGTTACCTTACAAATATAAATTATACAGTACTTGTACGTAGCAAAGCAGGAAAACAATTTGAGAGAGAGAGAGAGAGAGAGAGAGAGAGAGAGAGAGAGAGAGAGAGAGAGAGAGAGAGAGAGAGAGAGATTGTTTTACGTACGTAAATGTAAATTTTAAACAAAAAAAATATGATAGGTTACAACATGTAGACTTTTAAAACCTTCCCTTTAACTTAATGCATACAGTACGTACATTACTAAACTATAAAACAGGTTAAAGTAAAAAATAAAGATTGTTACTGTACTCACCACGAAAGAAGTTGAAGAAAAACTTGAATGGTGATGGCGATGAATTTGCTGCACAGTAGAAATGATGATGATGAAGCTGATGATGTGTTCTACTGTGCAGTCAATGATAGTATTTTACGTCTCTTCAGACGGAGGTGTCTTTTCCTGGGACACCTCTTCAACTTCTTCCTGGGAAACTTCTTCAATTTCTTCCGAAGGCGTACTAGCAGGAGGAACTGGCTCTTTTTTGCGAGGCTGGAAGAACATTGTGATCGGAAGTTGTTGCCGCTGCTTCTTTTTTCAATCCAAGAGCATCCTGTAGGGAGTCATGATGTCATCGACCTTGTTGGAGAATTGCATCGAGCGAACCATATCCTCGTCCCACTCTTGTAACATTTCTTTCGCCTCCTTGATATGGTTGCAGAACTTGGCAAGCCGTTCTAATGTTAAGCCCGTTTCTTCGACATTTTCTTGGGTCTCTTCCTGGGTACCCTCACTCTCTTCCTCACTTGCCGATTTCGTCAGGTCTTCGAGGTCTGCGTCAGTTAGGGGCTGGGAATGGCAGTCCAACAACTCGTCGACGTCTTCAGTCGTCATGTCGCCAAACCCGTCACCTCCAATTATGGCAGCCAACTGCACAGATTTCCGTATTGCAGAGTGTTGGATTTCCGACGGAGTAAATCCCTTGTCGTCGTAAACAATATCGGGCCACAGCTTCTTCCAGCTCGCATTCACGGTTGCAGGTTTCATCTCTTGAAGTGCCTTCTGAATATTCTGCAGGCACGTGGCTATGGTGTACTGCCGCCAGTACGCCTTCAAGTTGAAATCTTCATCCTCGTCATCTTGGGCAGCATCCACACACGCAACGAGGTCCGCCAAGGTATTCTTCGTGTAGAGGGCCTTGAACGCCCTGATAACCCCCTGGTCCATCGGTTGAATTAATGACGTGGTGTTGGGTGGCAGGAACTCAACCTGAACGCCCTCACGCGACAGGTCAGTTGCGTGTCCACCAGCGTTATCCATAAGGAGAAGGATCTTGAATGGCAAGCCCTTCTCTAAGAGATATTCATGGACTTGCGGGATGAAACACTGGTGGAACCAGTTGGAGGTCAGCATCTTCGTAATCCATGCTTTTTGATTATGCATCCAGTACACGGGAAGGAGATTCTTATTTTTATTTTTCAAAGCACGAGGATTTTTCGACTTATAAATAAGCCCCGGCTTTAACAAAAATCCAGCAGCATTGCCACACATCACGAGGGTAACGCGATCCTTGAATGCCTTAAAGCCAGAGGCTTTGGCTTCCTCTTTGAACAGGAAAGTTCGCGACGGCATTCTCTTCCAAAACAAGCCAGTCTCATCCATATTAAAGACTTGTTCCGGCTTGTATCCACCTTCGGCGATAATATTCTTGAACGTCTGGTTCACGTAAGTTTCAGCAGCGGCAGTGTCAGCGGAAGCAGACTCCCCATGCAGGGAAACGCTTTTCAGGGCGAAGCGTTTCTGAAACTTCGCGAACCATCCTTTGCATGCGGAAAAACGTTTCTGAGGCTGGGAATCAGTGGATGTCCCTGGTTGAGGATCATCTGCATCATCATCATCTTCAGCATGGTTGCCGTCGTCGTCTTTAGGTTCCTTTGCAGCAAAATTCTCATATAAGCTCAAAGCCTTTGTTTGGATGGTGTTCGTATCCAACGCTATGTTCTTCTTCCGGCAGTCGGCAATCCACACAGCTAAAGCACCTTCCATGCGTACGATCGTTTTATTACGCGTTGTAACGACTCGCTTCGCTGATCTGCTAAAGGTGATTGCAGCAGTCTTTCTAATGTTCGCCTCGTCCTTTTTGATATAGCGAACGGTGGATTCGTTGATGCCAAAATGGCGGCCGGCGGCCGCGTAACTTCTACCATCTTTTAACATGTCGAGAAGCGTAACCTTCTCAGCTATCGTCATCATCCTTCGGTGGCGTTTAGGCTCACTACCAGCCTTACTAGAAGCAGAACGCTTGGGAGGCATTGTACAGTAGGATTTAACAGAAAGTTCAACAAAAAGTTCAACTTAAAACAGTCGCACACAGCACAGATTAAACTTCACAAACTTAAGAACGTCTACTCAGCAATACGCGGAAAGAGAAAGTGAACGATCCAGCCCCGCGAGAACTTTGATGCTGCGGGTAGAAGATGCGGGCAAAACACCAATCACAGGCTAGATAACAAAACTTGAGTTCTGATTCGTCATCTATCAGCGCTTGAACCAATCACAACCCGTCTTACAGTACTATGATGCGTTGGTTACTCATAGAAGATGCCCCGCGCATAATGAACGTACGTAGATTAAGTACAATACCGTAATAATAATAAATAATGATAATAATACTGTACAGTAATAATAATAATAATAATGATAATAATAATAACAATAATAATTTTATTAACAACAACAACAATAATAATAATAATAACAATAATAATAAAAATTTACGTACGCTATTTTACGCTCTCTCTCTCTCTCTCTCTCTCTCTCTCTCTCTCTCTCTCTCTCTCTCTCTCTCTCTCTCTCTCTCTCTCTCTCGTACGCTTATTCGAAATGTGATTTTTGCAACAAAGAATATTATTGGATGCAGTACTGTACTACGTACGTATACATACAAAAGATTCATGGAAAAGAAGCACATCCATTACAGTACACACCATTCTAATATGGTATGACTGCATCTGATTTGCGTTTCATGTTCAATTTAATTTTACTACGTACTGAATTATCGTATGATCACATTCTCTTTTTGTGTTTTATTTCTTTCTGTGCTGAATTATATATCATATGTAATGCAATGAACAATCAGTAAGAGCAGATATTACTAATTACAGTATTAATGGAATTACAGGTAACAAAATATCGTATTTGGTTGTCTTCAGATTTCGCGGTATTTTCGAATTTTCCGGAAAATCCGCGATATGTATATATATATGGGTTATGGGAAAACCCCGCGAAGTGGTGAATCCGCGATTGTCGAACCGCGAAGTAGCGAGGGTTCACTGTATATATATAAGAGGAGGATAACCAATAAATAAGCATAAGCATGATAGTACACAGAAAACATGTTTATCTGAAAGAAAAACATTAGCGCCACTTTTAACATACCGAGGTATCAAAATCATAAAAGTCTGTATTACTAATCAGATACATTAGCGTTGGAAACGCTCGGCACACATGTCTGCACTTATGCTAGGTTCACCTTTGAATGTGGAACAGTCAAAGTGGGCAACCCAGTGCCCTAACACTTAGTTTGTAGAACAGTTCGTAACTACACACTCACCCCGGAATTAATCGTCCCAATTAAATCCACTGTTCCTCGCAGAGTTAAACAGCAGGGTTAACGACACTACCGACTGCTACCACAGACCTCTTCAGTTGCTCCACTTGCTTTGTATAGTGACGAAAGAACACTCTGGAAGACTTCCAGCCAGTGTATGAACGAAGATGTTCGAAATCCATACAATTAAAGAAATTTAAGGATGAGGCAACTTTCCTCGGATCGTGACCTGCGGGTGTACTGTCTGGATCCGCTCTGCGAATAAAATAGGTAATTTTCGCCCTAAGTTGTTTCATTGATAAATTTGAGCCTGATGTTTCTCCCCTGAATAGTTGACCACCCCTGAAGTCTGAAGTTCTACGAAGATAGACCTTTAGGCATTCCATTGGACATAGAGATGCATCTTCTTTCAGAGGGCAGATTCTCCAGGGACCCCACCTGTTGGTGGGTAACTCGTTCTTGGCGAGAAACGTAGGATCCGGAAACAGGTTCAGTTCTCCCCCATCCAAGAACTGAACACGACCCTCCTCTCTCGAGAGGGCTACAATTTCACTAACCCTGGCCCCCGACGCGAGTGCAAATAGGAAAATAACTTTTTGGGTCAAATCCTTTAAAGCACCCTCTTCATTGTTCAACAGCGAAGCGAAATGAAGAACTTTATCTAAAGACCATGAAATGGGCTTTGGAGGTGCTGATGGTCTGAGCCTAGCACAGGCTTTCGGAATTTTATTAAAAATATCGTTAGAGAGGTCGACCTGGAAGGCATATAAAATGGGTCTTGTCAAAGCAGATTTACACGTTGATATTGTGTTGGCTGCTAACCCTTGACCATGGAGATGGATGAAGAAAGATAAGCAGAAGTCCGTCGAGATCTTTTGCGGATTCTTCGCCTTGACAAAGGCCACCCATTTCCTCCATGATGACTCATAGTGTCTTCTAGTAGATTTGCACTTATATTCCTCTATGAAGTCTATACTGTCTTTCGAAATCCTGAAACGTTTTCTCACCGCTAGGGAGAGAAAATCATGAGCTGCAGGTTCCGGGTTTTCTGTGATGAAGCGCAGACAGTCGACTTCTGAACTCTCTGGGTCAGAACTAGATCTGGTAACGGTAGACACTTCAGCCGTAGTTCCAATGCCAGAGGGAACCACACGCTGTTCGGCCACTTGTGAGCAACTATTGCCGCTACTCCCTTGAAAGATCTCAGTTTGTTGAGGACCCTCAATAGAAGGTTATGAGGAGGGAACAGGTAAATCCTGTACCATCTGTTCCAGTCGAGGGACATCAAGTCCACTGCTTCCGCCAAGGGATCCTTGTACGGGGACACATAAAGGGGTAACTTCTTGTTGTCTTTCGTCGCAAAGAGGTCTATCTGCAGTTCTGGGACTTGACTCAAGATGAAGGAGAATGATCCTGCGTCTAGGGACCATTCCGACTCTATCGGTGTGAACCTGGATAGAGCGTCCGCTGTCACATTGCGGACTCCTTGAAGGTGAACTGCCGACAGGTACCACTTCTTCTTTTCCGCCAGTCGAAAGATGGCCAACATCACCTGGTTGAGTGGTGGTGACCTCGATCCTTGTCGATTCAAGCATCTCACAATCACCTCGCTGTCCAGCACCAACCTTATGTGGATCGAGCGACGAGGGGAGACTTTCTTCAAGGTAAGGAGTACTGCCATAGCTTCCAGAAAGTTTATGTGAAATGTCTTGAATAGATTGGACCAAGTTCCTTGGGCCTTCCTCCGATGAGAATGACTTCCCCACCCCTCCTTCGAGGCGTCTGTGTGAATAGTCAACGAGGGGGGAGGTGGCTGAAGAAGTACCGACTACTTTAGTTGCCTGACTTGGGACCAAGGCCTGAGAAGCGTACGTAGACGAAGTGGAACTGGTCTTATCAGATCTCTTCGCGCATTTGATGCATAACTTCTCCAAACTCCGGTTGCATCCTTTAGCTGTGCTCTTAGCACCGGGTCTGTTACTGAGGCAAACTGGAGAGAACCCAGCACTCTCTCCTGTTCGCGTCTTGATATCCTTTCGGAATCCAGAAGTCTCTTGACAGAACCAGCTATCTCCTTCCTCTTCTTCGCCGGGATGGAGAGTTGGTGTGACACTAGGTCCCAGTGGATTCCCAACCACTGGAACTTTTGAGATGGAGAAAGTCGAGACTTTTTTTCTGTTGATCTTGAAGCCTAGATACTCTAGGAACTGGATCACCTGTAGGGAAGCTTGCAAACATTCTGTCTTGGATGCTGCCCACACCAGCCAGTCGTCCAGGTAGGCTACCACCTGGATTCCCTTTAGGCGTAATTGTTTGAGAGCTACGCTCACAAGCTTCGTGAAGATCCTTGGGGCTATGTTTAGCCCGAATGGCATGGCTCTGAAGGCGTAAAGCCTTCGATGTAGCTTGAACCCTAGGTAGGGGGAGAGTTGACGATTGATTGGAACGTGCCAATAGGCGTCTGACAAATCTATGGAGACGGTAAATGCCCTCTTGGGCAGTAAGGTCCTTATGTGTTGCAGTGTTAGCATCTTGAACTTGCAGTTCACTATGAACTTGTTGAGTGGCGACAAGTCCAGAATGACTCTGAGTTTTTCTGAGTCCTTCTTAGGAACACAAAACAGCCTCCCTTGGAATTTGATGGACTTTACCCTTCGGATTACTCTTTTTTCCAACAGTTCTTGAATGTACTCCTCCAGAACGGGGGTGGAGGGTTGGAAAATCGAGGGCACGGGGGTGGAGTGCTGTACCAGCTCCAACCCAGTCCATTCTTAAGTAGGCTGTGGGCCCAGGGATCGAAGGTCCACCGATCCCAAAAATTCTGAAGTCTCCCTCCTACCGGTATCATCTCACATTGACTGCTGTTGCCCTGAGGCCTTGCCTCCTTGACCACGACCACCCCTGAATCCCCTCCCCCTTGAGGGGCGTCTAGATGAACCTCTGGCTGCTCCTCTAGGCTTCGCCCGAAAGGTAGTTGACTGCCCTTCGAACGCTGGGTTAAATGACGGAGACTGCGTCGACACGGCTTGGGGTACCCACTGGTACGTGGTAGGGGTTTTTGCCACCATCTGGGGCACTGTAGGCATAGGAAGTTGCTGCTGCTGCTGCTGTCTGAATGGCTTGGCTGGCCGAGAGGGTAGCCTAGTCTTCTTAGTCTTCCTCTTTGGTTGGGGACCCTCATCCGGGGAAGACTTTCTCTTGAGAGATAGGCCCCACTTCTGGAGAAGGTTTCTATTCTCCGTGGCGGCCTTATCTACAACCTCCTTGACCGCTTCACTAGGGAAGAGGTCTTTGCCCCAAATGTTGGAGGAGATTAGCTTCCTTGGCTCGTGCCTCACCGCAGCCGAGGCGAACACGAACTCCCTACAAGCCCTCCTAGCTCTGACGAAGCTATAAAGGTCCTTCGTCACTGTGACTAGGTGTGTCTTAGCCACTACCATGAACATTTCATGGACCTTGGGGTCACTTGCCATTGTCTCTAGAGTCGTTTGATGAGACATTGAGGCAGCAAGTCTTTCTTTTGTCTCAAGCTCCCTTCGCAAAAGAAAGTTAGACAGCTTGGGGAGGTTCTCACCGAACTGACGTCCGGCAATATCAGCCTCCAACTTCCCGACTGAGAAGGTAAGATGGACGTCCTTCCAGTCCTTGTGGTCCATGGGTAGGGCCAAAGACAGAGATTTACACTCCTCCAAGGAGGGGCATGGCTTACCTGCCTCGACTGCTTTCAGCACAGCTGTAAACCCTTTCTGCATAAAGGGGAAGGCTCTAGAAGGAGAGGACACAAAGGAAGGGTGCTTCTTACTCAAAGCAGGTACCTTTGAGTTTGTGAAGCCCCTCTCTTTCATCGAGCTTGACAGTAAAGCTTGAGCCTTAGCGTGGTAAAAAACTATGACCTCCTTCGGCTCCGTTTCTTCCTTCGAGGCTGGTTCCTTCCTCAGACGGACATAACAGTCCGGATACGACTCCTTTCTGGGCCAGAATTCCACCTCCTCAAGGGGGACTGAGCCCAACTTCTCCGAAATGACGATTTTTCCCGTCGTCATAGGCATGTGCTCGGCATACTTCCAAGGGTTGGCATCTGAGCACAAGGGAAGGTCTTTCACGCTGAGCTTCTTCTGGGGACCACGTGATGCTGCAAGTCTCCGCATCTCCAGCTTCATTGCAGCAGCCTTCTCATTATTTTCCCTCTGCATCTGTTGGATCATTCCAACGATGGAGGAAAGGGTCTTTCCCAGCTCATCTGGGAGAGAGGAGGTTGTTGAGGGAATAGGTTCAGGGGCCTGAACCGGAGTAGCCGACACCTCGTCGACCTCTTCCTCTTCATTGTCTGGAGCCTGCTCTTCATCCTGGTCTCCTGCCAGAAGGTCATCTTCCAAACGCTCGGACACCTCCGACATCCTATCGTCCAATTGGATGTCCTGCAGGGCGTCCGCGACTTCAGCATCCACGGGGATCTGAACCACTGGCATCTCCACTTGAGGCTGGGGAATCACTGCCTCAGCTGACGCCTTGGGGAAAAGGTAAGCCCTCATCTTCTCACTTGGAAGATAGGGCCCAGAAGTGTTCTTCTGAAAGCCCCTTACCCAGGTACGAAGCTTCTCCCTTGCTGCGTCCCTTGACTCCGCCGTCTTAGGGGAATCAAAAGCCTCAGAAATCAGGTTTGTGCACACGGTACATACCTGCGGGTCCCAATACCGGAGATCACCTTTGGAGACTGCGCATGCTGCGTGCCTCCTACACAAATCATGTCCGCAGAAGTTCTTGCTGCAGACATTGCAGAAAACGCTTCCACACTTCGGAAGGTCCTCCTGTAAAGAGAAGAAAATTCCATGAGTATCAAGTGAACTACGTATCACTGGATATACATAGCTTAGCATAACTAAACTAGAAAGGAAAGACACACACTTGTATTTCCCGCACAGTCAAATGCTGCAACCTTCCAGATAATAAAATCGTATGGTTAATCTATTCTAGAGCAACCAATAAATAATTTCCAGAGGAAACAGGTGTAGCTCACACCCAAAAAGTGATTTTAAAATGCTGGATAGTAGACAAGAAAGAACTCACTTTCTTTATCTGTAAGGTCTGTACAAGACAACACAAAAGTGTTAGAAAAACTTAGTGTTGTAACAAATACTATACTATAGTTTTCTCCCTACAGTATATACAGTACTATACTGAAAAATAATGGCTACAGTATAGAAGGTAATGTGCCGGCCGGCACACACCTTAACTAGTTCCAAAGTATACTACTTATAAACTATAAGGTGGAAGAACGCTGGTTCAAATGCGTGTGCCGGCCGGCAGTCACTGCCAGCCGGCAACTACACAAGATAGCACCCGGCTGCCGGCCGCCAAACGTAGCAGCCGGCAGAACCTCGGTGTGTTGCAGCTAAACAACAACCACACCCGGCTGCCGGCCACTAATCGTAGCGGCCGGCAGACAATGGTGTGATATATAGCCGGCCGGCAAAGGTATACAACCAATGCCGGCCGGCACCCAAAGAACCAGAAAACTCCGACTGCCCGGCTGCCGGCCTGAGTGGCCGGCAGCCGGGCTAGGGTACAAAACTAGAAGAAAAACAGAATGGATGCCGGGATAAGAGACTTTAAGTCTACTTCATAACCCGGCAACCCGAAAGAGTGCACATAAGGAAGGGGAGAATATAACTTCAGGCTTCCTGACCAATGCCATCTGGCTCTACAGACAAACATGGATGAGAGAGCAAGGGAGGTCCGGGCAGCACTCAAAGCAGAAGACCCTTGCCGGCCGGCACGCACTGCCGGCCGGCAAGGGACTGAGTCAACCCCACATCCTAACCTATGCTAGGTACAGATGTAGAATGACGGACAGGAATGCAATGGCTAGGCCATCACAAAGGAAATAGGGGGGAAGGGAGAAGAGGGTCCTGCCAACCTTGCTCTAATAATGAATCACCCGCAGCCAAGAAAACTCATCTTAGCCTAGGGGAGATCCAAGGAGGGAGGCCAGCAATACTTGCCAACTTCCTCGGAACCAAAGCAAGGAAGGCGTTGTTCTTCACAGAAAAGAGGATCTCATCCTCCACACCGAGAACAAGAACACAGGACTAGTCTGCTAGATCACAAAAAGAAGGAATCATCTCGTACAGAAACCTTCGAAAGTGAACTAAGGAGGCTAAGCCTCCTATGTCTGTTGTCAGTCTAGCAAGGGAATCTCAACCACAAGCTAGACAGAAACAGACTCAGACTAAGAACTCTGATGTCCTGCCCCCTTCCTGAAGCCAGACTTACTGGAAACAGGAAAGAACAGAAACACCCTAATATAGTTGTATCTAAAGTCAATTCAGATAAACCATTAGGGTTAAGCCCAAGGCTTAAACAGAGGGAAAGGGATTCCACACCTTCTCCAAAGAGAAGAGAGCAACCGGGGAGTGTGAGAAAGTATACTAAGGCCCCATAGACAACTAGCCTAGGCGCAAAAAGAATCGATTACCTAAATCACCGAAACTCACTCGTATACTATCTTGGAAGAAAATCAACAATCTTAAATGTATAAAACTGCCTAAAGCTTCAATAAAATTTTAAAACACTCGGAAATCTGAATATCATGCAGGAAAGTACTAGGGCCAAACGACTAGCCTACAAGGTCTAGCGTAGGCCAGAATCGGCAAATCCTTCGCCAAAACAGAAATACTAAAAGCATCATATAAAGAAATCCTATGTAACGCTGAACAGCTAAAATTATTAAAGCGAAACAGCCGGGAACGTCGCTCTGGCTAACTAAATAACTCATACCTAGCGAGCGACAGCGTCCAGGACGCCTCCGGTAGGCAACAGCTCGTTACAACGATATCACTATCAAATCACTTTTAAAATTACCAAGAGCTTACATTTATACATAAAAGAAATAATACTCAACTTATCAGAAGCAGAAGTTGGAGAAAGCATTATAAAGTTGAAATAATCCAAAAATTGCGAGAAACACAGGGAAAAAACACCGAGTTGAGCTACGCAAAAAGGAATACAGATGGCGCCGTGAGCGGCGCAATGCACGCTTACGAAACGGGAGAGGAGAGATACCTTGCGAGCGGCTCTCCTTTCTTTCTCGTTTTTATTTTCTTGCCAATTGACCCCTTCGAAGTGTTAACTCTGTTCGGGGTGCAGATTGCTATGTGGCGTGTCAAGAATACGTCCTCTGATATTTCGCGATATCCCTGGTTCTTTTATTAGGGATATTCGCTCCAGGAGTTAGAATTCTGGGTACCTTAAGGTAAATTCTCTGGGAATATCGCCGTAGTTATATATACCCAAGGAAGCTACCCTTTAGGAACTTCCATCAGGACGACATGGCTTGAGCCCAAAAAGTCTAATTTGACAGCCTTTTTCCAGAAAGAAGGTTCTAATAGAAGGGGAGAATGTACCATTCAGGTTTCCATGCAGCTACAGTACTATTGCCGACAAGGTACCGCCGATACACTGCCGGCCAGCAAGTCCAGCAGTACCAGTACAGTCGGCGTGCTGCCAACTTACTTGTTTACTTGTTTTGGGTTTAAATCCAACCCTCCACTGAAGTCGAGTGAACTACTTCTCGGGCGGGTCCATATCAATCATCTAACGAAACATTTTCATTATAACTTATACAATTCTTTGATTGTAGCATCTTCCAAATCATATGATCTTGTGAAAAGTAATGTCTTTAGTTTCTTCTTAAATTCAATTGCTCCCTTTAGGTCCTTCATTTCAGTTGGCAGTTTATTATAATGTCTAGGCGCACAGTAGCTAAAAGCCCTTTCACCAAATTTACTATTTGTTCTTGGTTCAGATAGCCTATGTTTGTCACTCATGTGTCTTATGGTAACATTTGTTTCTAGTTCTAGTTTGTTCAGGCATTCTTTTAGATATTTTGGTTCATTTTGGTTCAGTATCTTAAACGTTAGTAAGAGTAGCTTGTATTCAATTCTCGCCTTTACCGGCAGCCAGTGTAATTTAATTAGTATAGGGGTAACTCTTTCCCTATTGTGTAGTCCTTTTATTAATCTAGCGGCTCTGTTTTGTACTCTCTGAATTTTCTTCAGCTGATAATTTGGTAAGCCATAGAACAGTGAGTTGCAGTAATCAATTCTTGAAAATATGTGGTGATTAATGAGTATGGGCATAGATTTTTCATCTAAGTATTTACTAATATATGCTATGTTTCTAATACGATAGTTACAATTTCTTACCATATTATTTATGTGTTCATTCATTGTCAGTCTATCGTCCATGATTGCTCTAAGATTTCTGACAGATTTCTTTAGGTCAATGATCGATTGACCTATTTCAATTCTTTGGAAGCATTCAATTCTTTTTATATCTTTTTCATTCCCAAAAATAATACATTCACTTTTATCTTGAGCTTTTTTGTTAACATCCAAGCCTTAATGTCATTCATTATTTCATGTATCTTTCTTTTTGCTTCATCAACTGATTCTATTGGGAAATAGAATTGTGTATCATCAGCGTATATTTTAAACTTAACCCTGTGAGTTTCAAGTATATTTGCCAGTTCAATCGTGTAAATTTCAAACAGGAGAGGACCTAGTACACTGCCTTGAGGCACCCCTTTGGTTAGTTTTCTTGTCTCAGATTCAACATTTGATATTACTACTTTAACTTTGCGGTTTTCGAGATAACTCACAAACCAGTCATATGCTCGTTCTACGATGCCCACAGCTTTAAGGTCTTCCATCAGATATGTATGTTCTACAGTATCAAATGCTGCACTTAGATCAAGCATCACAAGCATGCAACACTTACCATTAGTTATAATTTCTGTTATGTCATTTTTAATCGCTAACACTGTTGTTTCTGTGGAGTAATTTCCTCTGTATGCAGATTGATCATCAGGTATGGCATTAGATTTTTTCAGATGTTTCCAGGTTTATTCATGCACAGCAGTTTCAATAATTTTCGAAAAATATGACAGATTTGATATTGGCCTATATGAACTTAAATTGTCTGTATCACCTTTTTCTTTATACACAGGCTTGATGCATGCAACTTTTTCACAATCAGGGAAAACTGCCTGTGTTAGACTCATATTTACCATGTTTCGGTAGGTCTCTTGTAATTTGGTGAAATTTTCTGCATCTTTTACATCGTTAATTGGAAATGGGTCATTTCCGCAGTAGGTTTTTTTTACTTTCTTTATTATTCTCATATAATCACTCTGACTTAACTCTTTGAATACCCTTAGCTTACTTACACCTGTTGCTGATGTATTCCTCCGTTCTGTTGTGCGGCTTGTGCCGATGTTGTGAAAACTGGAGCAGATTTGATTTATTTTTTCTTCAAAATAATCAATAAAATCATTTGCTAGGCATTTAGGATCATTAGTTATGTCAGGCAATACTATTTCTGTCTTTAGACCTAATAGTTTCTTTAGGTTCTTATGTATTTTCCGAGGGTCATTTTCATTGCACACTTTTTTTATAATAGGCCTTTTTTGGGTGAGATAGCCATGGCATCCTGATGGAAGGTTCCTTATTGGTAGCTTCCTTGGGTATATTAACTACTAAGATATTCCCAGAGAATTTAACCACAGGTTATCACAGAATTCTAACTTCTGGAGCGAGTATCCTAAAGGTTTCCCTTTAAGACATCGTATATCAACAGGGGACGCATGTATCAACGCGCCACATAGCTATCTGCACCCCATATAGAGTTAACACTTCGATATGGAGGGGCGGAGAATAGCTGGGGAGCCGTTCCACGGCTATACTCGTCCGTGGCTACTTTTGGTACTCGAAACGTAAACAAACGGGCGCCATTGCTAAATGACGTCACGTTCGTCCTCATCCTTCTTTTAGTAGCTTGCCTTGCTAAGACGGATTTTCCCTTGTGCTTTTTCATCGGCTTGCATCTTCGTTATGTCGCTACCTTCAGCCTCGCCTTCTTCTGGAAAGTTGAGTACCAGGTCCCAGTATTGTTTAAATAAGCTCTGACCGTAAAGTAACTTATACTTTTCGAGATATTTCATGTTTTCTGGCAGAGCTGTGCTACTACCTGACTCGCCATTTTATGGTGTCGCTGTTCCCCTGCATGCCTTATTTGCTAGCCTGAACAGCTTATTCCGGCCTTTTAACTAATTGATACTGTTAGTTATTTAGTCTTCATAGCTAGGAACTTCATATATCGTGTTTTGACGCTTTTTTATCGGTCATTGCCTGACCCCATACTAGATTGCTAGCTTAGCCCCTAGGCCAGAGTGCCTAGCACCAGTGTTCATGCATGATATATTCCAGTGATCCTAGGTTAAGTTATGAAGATAGTGGCATTATCTTATGATACTGTTTACTGTGATGCAAGTGTTTTCACTTTCGGGGACCATATAGGGGATTGGTTTGATAGTGTGCCTTTCTAACCTAACCTAATTGTAGGACCCCTATATGCTCCCTTCACCCCCTGCCTTAGGGCATTCCCTCTGTGTGGCCATGCTCCCCCTACCACGTAAGGGGATCAGTCCGTATCAGAGTATTTATCGCTTCTCTGTCCTCCCTAAGGGAATGATCCCCCCTTAGGGCTGCGTCCGAGAAAGAGGAACGGCCTGTCCTTCCTCAGTTGCTGAGGTTAGGTTACCTGACCTTCCTTGCAACTTGCGATATGTCTTCCAGCTTACCTAGCTTGGGGTTTAACATCCCTACTCTAGGTTAGGCCTCGGGAGGGGGGGGCTAGTTCTGTACTTTGCTTGAAACGGTACCCATGCACAGTTCTCAGCCAGGTTACCTACCCTAGGCTAGGGAGCGTCCTCCCTTCCTTGGTGGCCGTTTTTGTACAGAGCCTCCCCTATGGAAGACCCTTCTTTTTCTCCCTCCCCCCCTATCCCTTGTATGGTCTAGCCTATACTTAGACTAGCCTATACTCATCTGTCCCTAGTCCTACAACTCCTCCTTGGGGTGGAGTGACAGGGCTATCTTGAGTCCCTGTGAGCAGTCCGCTCTGGTACATATACCCTTCATAGCTTCCTATGGGGTTAGCCACTGGAAGCGTTTTGTCCGCAGGGGTTCCCCCCCCCCCTCTTGGGTGTTCCCTGGCCCTCCCTTGGGCTACTCTGGCACCCGGCCACCTGCCGGCCCCCTACCATTGGGTGATAGGGCTAGCCTCTATCATGGGTACACTCATTCAGGTGGGATGCTATAGGGGATCGTATCCTTACCCCTCCATCCCTCCTTCTGTCTCTCTTCCTGTCCTGGTGCCGGTCCCTTGCCGCCTCTACTGCTGGCGATACCGCCCTCCCTTGGTGACACATTCCTAGTATCCTCCCTAGTCGACAGTCCGCTGCGTGCCGGAGGGCTGCCGCCTTCCGTCGGTGTGTAGCCGATGGCCTACCCTTTCTCTACCTAGCTTCGGTCGTCCATCCTTCAGTCCGACCTCCGGCTTTCCGGCATCGATTGCCGGCGGTCCGGGTATGCTATAACCGCTGCCGGAGCCGCCGCCTCCCGCCGGCGTGCCGCCACTGTGCCGGCGGCCGCCAACCTGGCATTACACCTGACTTCTATATGTGTCTTCCCTAATGCCAGAAACTCTGCTGGAGCGGCCTCCGGCGTTCCGCCGATCTTCCGGCGCCTTCCGGAGACGCCAAGAATGAATGAATGATTTAAAGTTTTCAGGCATCCTGACATCCAAGGTCATTGACGCCGGTAACATTTAATTTATGTATACAAAAATAAAACATGAAATAAAATTAAAAATTAAAGAGTATTCAGTTAAAATCATAAAAATTGAATGTCATAAAAGTTAAATATTTTTCAGAAGACCTGCTCCTGAAATAAATCTAAAAATGCCACTTGCATGGTAGGACACATCATTTCCAAGAATCTTGGCAAAGATGAACCTGCCACCCACACCTCGAGCCTCAAACATATATCTATTCCGCAAGTTGTTATAATTGGGGCATTCGGTCAACAAATGCCTTACTGTTAGAGGTACTAAACAGTTGTCACAATACGGTTGGTGTTGGCCCTTCAGCAGAAACTCATGTGTCAACCGAGTGTGACCAATACAGAGACGACAAAGAGACGTCTCCCATTTTCGGGGCATCATATATACTTCCAAGGAGATATGTCATTTGTTACTTCCCTCATTTTATTGCCATCTTGACTATCCCATTGCTGTTGCCATTTATTGCAAACCAATTTCTTGATGTCAGGTAAGAAATCATTACAGGGAATGGGATACCTTCTTGGCAGCAACTCGGATGCAGCCTCCTTAGCCAGTGAATCTGCCTTCTCATTCCCGGACACACCTACATGTGCTGGAACCCAACAAAATTGAACTGTTATACCTCTCCGTCCAATAAGGAAGAGCCATTCTAAAATCTTTAAAACTAGAGGGTTATTAGAATTAAAAACTTCCATAGCTTGAAGGACACTCCTTGCATCACTAAAAATTGTAAAATTACCCTCCTTCTCCAACGCTATTTTCTCAATAGCGGTTAATATGCCATACAGTTCGGCAGTAAATATGGAAGCGGTCAGAGGAAGTGCACCTCTACAATTAAAACCATTACTATGTACTCCAAATCCAATGCCAGCATCAGATTTGGAGCCATCAGTATAGATAAAAGTTGATCCTCTATGTTCTTTAACATGTTCATTAAAAAGAGACCTGGCTTCTAGGTCTGACATATTCTTCTTATCTCCAATAAAATATTTACAAAAAGATATCTCTGGTAACTTCCATGGAGGCGTTGATGATACCTTGAATGGAAGTACCTTATTTCTAATTATATCCAGACTATTTAATAATCGTTTCACCCGAAAGCCATAAGGTTGAGGAGATTTTGGGTGCAACTCAAAGTATGATGCGTGTCTTACAAGGCTTGCAGTCTGAAAGGCTAGAGAGTTAGGGAGTCTTTGCAATCTAAACCAATACCGAAGAATGGAAGACATTCGGTAAAGGTCTAGAGGTAGAGACGCCAAGAGACTTGCACCCCTTCTCCTAGCTATCAGCTTCATGCTGATAGCCCTACACTGCAACCAGATAGCTTGGCAACCCCAATGGATAGGTATTGTCTTACCGTTCTATTAACGGCCGTGCTGTCTTCTTGCATATCACAATTTTCCAGCATGCTGTGTGTGTCTTAGCACAGCTGGTTGCCGGAAACCGTTGCCCTATGGGGTATTCTACAACCCCCCATACTAATGGCCTGAGTGGTCTCAGTCCTTGATTTACATCTTAGGCAATTCCTGCTAGAATTACCTTCTGCCTTCCTTGGCGATCTATGAAGAATTCTGCTTTGTGTCCTCGGTCACAAACAAATTGCCTACTGATAAGGTTACGGTAACCAGCTGGGCGGGATACACAGAGTATGTGTCTATCTACTTCATTTCCCGCTCCACTCTCTAACATTACAATGTTATTATTTAATTAATGTTAAGTTAAAGTTAACTACTTAATATTTAACTTTAGAGTAATATAAGTCATTTGTATGACTTCTGTATACTCATGTTCTCTTTCTCTTACAGGAGGAGTACGTGAAATGTGACCACAACTTCTGTGGAGTGAAGCGCCCGCACTTCTACGGGCACACGGCGTGTAGGACCCACGCCCCCTGCGCCAACAAGAAAGGCGATCTGAAATTTTGGGACCCGCAGCACTGTACAGTCTGCAAGGACCGCCTGGTCGAAGCGTTCGACAATCCTCCTTCAGCGGAGGTTAGGGACTCTTCTCGAGAGAAGCTACGCAAGTGGGTGCGTGGCTTCCAGAAGAACGCCACCGGACCATATCTCGCCACCGAAGATTTGAGGGCCTTGCTTTTCCCGAAGGCATCCCCAGACTCAGTGGTCCCCTAAGATCAGATTCCCATCGTCCAGATAGTGGTGGAACCGGATGTAGTCATGGCTCAGTCCATGCACGAGTGCCGTTTGGATGCCGACAACGCGGAACGTATGTCGGAAGTGTCGGAGAACACGGAGAGGAACCTCATGGGCGACGAACTGGACTATGAGGAAGATCAGGTGGAATACCCTGAATTGAAGCAGGAGGTCGCTCCAACATCCACCCCCACACCGACTCCTACGCTGACGGATTTATCACTCCCGTCTACATCCGCTACCCCGGATCCTACCCCATCCAACACCCAGGAGATCTTCAAAATGCTTGAGGCTCTCATGGATAAGAAACTCCGCGAGACGCATGAGTTCTTCAAGTCCAACATGGGAAGTTCGAAGCAGCCGAAAAGGATTTCGGTTAAGGACCTCCCCGCATGCTCGGATACTAACCCCTGGAGGTATGCCGAGCACATGCCGATCACTACGGGCAAGATCTTCATAAGCGAAAAGGTCGGCTCGATCGCGCTGGAAGAAGTGGAATTCTTCCCAAACTTTGAGGCTTACCCGGACTGTTACGTCCGACTTAGATCTGAACCTGCCTCTAAAGAAGAGACCGAACCGAAGGAGGTTATAGTGTTCGATCTCCCGATGGCCCAGGCTATGCTGGCCAATACAGTAAAAAGTAGGGGCTTCACCTGCTCAAAACTTACGGCGCTTAGCAAGAAGCACCCGACCTACGTCGCACCAGACGATGCGACCTTCCCCTTCTTGGAAAAGGCCTTCACTGCGGTGCATAAGGCAGTGGAAGAAGGAAAACCTTGCCCTGCACTGGAGGAGTGCAGACCCTTCTCCCTGACTACTCCCCCTGATGTTAGACACTGGAAAGACGTCCAGTCAACATTTGTAGTGGGAAAACTAGAACCTGACGTCGCTGGTCGTCAGTTTAACGAGGACCTCCCAAAACTTAATGACCATCTTCGTCGGGAACATGATACGAAGGAAAGGCTCGCCGCATCTATGTCCCTCCAAGTACAGCTCGCAGTCATGGCCGGTGACACTAGGGTCCCTGACTACTACATGGTCCTCGCCAAAACACATTTGGCGACCGTAGTAAAGGATCTGTACAGCTTCACGAAGGCTCGTAGAGCCTGTCGTGAATTCGTGCTCTTAAGTGCTACAGTGAGACACGAACCCCGGAGGCTGATTTCCTCCAACATCTGGGGTAAGCACCTCTTTCCCTCCTCCCTAGTGAAAGAGATCACCGACAAGGCCGCCACGGAGAACAGGAACCTTCTCCACAAATGGGGCATGTCGAAGAAAAGGAAATCCTCTCAGGACGACGGCCCTCAACCTAAGAGGAAACCCACAAAGACGAAACCCCAGCAACGTCAACAGAGACGGCAGTTTCCAGGATCCGCTACTCCCCAAGTGGCAGCTCAGCCACAGCAGACCTTTCAACTGGTCACCCAACCGGTCTTGTCACAGTCGCCGGTCTTCACCCCTGCTTTTGAGCAACAGTCAACTACCTTTCATCCCAAAGGTAGAGGCTCAAACAGAGGTGCAGGCAGAGATGCATCTCGCCGTCCCTCCAGAGGCAGAGGAGGAAAGGGAGCTAGCGGCCGAGGTAGCAAATCCTCGGGAAACCAGAAGCAATGAAGTGCTTCCGGTGGGAGGAAGACTCCGCCAATTCCAGGATCGCTGGACCTTCGATCCCTGGGCACACAGCATCGTCAAGAAGGGTCTAGGCTGGAGCTGGACTCATCCACCCCCAACCTTCCAGCAATTCTTCCAACAGTCAACCCCCCTTCTGGAAGAATACGTCCTAGAACTCTTGAACAAGAAGGTGATAAGGAGGGTAAAGTCAACCAGGTTCCAAGGGAGACTGTTTTGCGTCCCCAAGAAGGACTCCGACAAACTCAGAGTCATTCTAGACTTATCCCCCCTCAACAAGTTCATAGCGAACAACAAGTTCAAGATGCTGACTCTTCAACAGATAAGGACCCTTCTGCCTCAAGGTTCCTACACGGTCTCCATAGACCTGGCGGATGCCTACTGGCACGTTCCAATGAACCACCACGCTTCCTCCTACCTAGGATTTCGACTCCAAAGGAAAAGCTATGCTTTCAGGGCCATGCCCTTCGGCCTCAATGTGGCCCCACGGATCTTCACAAAGCTGGCAGACGCCATCGTTCAACAGCTCCGCCTCCGCGGCGTCCAGGTGATGGCCTACCTCGACGACTGGCTGGTCTGGGCTCCATCGCCCGAAGATTGTCTAAGATCCTGCAACAAAGTCACCCAGTTTCTGGAACACCTGGGATTCAAGATAAACAGAAAGAAATCTCGCCTCTCTCCAGCTCAGAAGTTCCAATGGTTAGGAATCCAGTGGAATCTTCAGTCACAACGCCTTTACATTCCCCAGAAGAAAAGGAAGGAAATAGCAGGGTCTGTCAAAAAACTGCTGAAATCCAAGCGGATCTCAAGACGTCAGCAGGAACGAGTTCTAGGCTCTCTACAGTTCGCGTCAGTGACAAACCCAGTGCTGCATGCACAGCGAAAGGATGCCGCGGGAGTCTGGAGACGTTCTGCATCCATCGCTCGAAGAGACCTCAAGAGACGGCTCCCAAACAGACTTCGGTTACTCCTAAAGCCGTGGTCGGAAGCAAAGGCCCTGAAAAGGTCCATCCCTCTTCAACATCCCCCTCCATCGCTCAACATCCACAAGGACGCTTCGCAGGAGGGTTGGGGAGGTCACTCCCACCAACAACAGGCTCAAGGAACATGGTCTCCCCTATTCAAGACGTTTCACATCAACATCTTGGAGGCCATGGTGGTCCTTCTCACTCTGAAGAAACTCTCTCCGCCTCCCTCGATCCACATTCGTCTGACCCTGGACAACTCGGTGGTAGTCCGATGTCTCAATCGCCAAGGCTCAAGATCGCCCCAGATAAATCAGGTGCTTCTCCCAATCTTCCGCCTGGCAGAGAAGAAGAAATGGCACCTGTCTGCAGTTCACCTACAAGGATTCCGCAACGTGACGGCGGACGCTCTATCTCGGACAAGCCCGATAGAGTCGGAATGGTCTCTAGACGCAAGATCCTTCTCCTTCATCTCACCAAGTCCCAGAACTTCAGATTGATCTCTTCGTAACGAGCGACAACAATCAACTTCCTCGGTATGTGGCCCCGTACGAGGACCCCAAGGCAGAAGCAGTGGACGCCATGTCACTGGATTGGAACATATGGTCCAGGATCTACCTGTTCCCTCCCACCAACCTTCTGCTGAAAGTCCTCTCCAAGTTGAGAACCTTCAAAGGGACAGCGGCCCTAGTGGCTCCCAAGTGGCCCCGGAGCAATTGGTACCCCCTAGTCCTGGAGCTACAGCCCACGCTGATCCCTCTCCCGGGCCCAGTTCTCTCCCAACAAGTACAGAAGTCGACTGTCTTCGCTTCATCATCGAAAGTCAGGGACCTTCATCTCATGATTTTCTCTCCCTAGCTGCGAAGAAGAGGTTTGGGATCTCGAAGAAAAGTCTAGACTTCCTCGAGGAATACAAGACCGAATCCACACGACGGCAATACGAATCATCCTGGAGAAAGTGGGTCTCATTCGTCAAGGCAAAAAATCCTACGGAAATCACCATTGATTTTTGCATGTCCTTCTTCATTCACCTTCATGGACAGGGCTTAGCAGCTAACACGATTTCTACCTGCAAATCGGCCTTGACTAGACCACTACTGTACGCCTTCCAGATTGATCTGTCCAGCGACATCTTCAATAAACTGCCGAAGGCATGCGCTCGTCTACGCCCAGCACCCCCACCAAAACCCATCTCCTGGTCCCTGGACAAGGTGCTCCATTTTGCCTCCAACTTGGACAACGATTCGTGCCCTCTCAAGGATCTGACTCAAAAAGTTATTTTTCTTTTTGCTCTTGCCTCAGGAGCCCGAGTCAGCGAAATAGTGGCATTATCAAGAGACGAGGGTCACATCCTGTTTACAGACTCAGGAGACCTTACCCTCTTCCCGGATCCGACGTTTCTCGCGAAAAATGAACTACCCACCAAGAGATGGGGCCCTTGGAGAATCTGCCCCCTGAAAGATGATGCCTCTCTATGCCCGGTAGAGAGCCTCAAGGTCTATCTTCGTAGAACTTCTGACTTTGGTGGAGGCCAACTCTTCAAAGGAGAAACATCGTGTAGCGACCTGTCACTGAAACAACTAAGAGCGAAAAAGGGATTTTGACGTAGGAAAAATCTATTTCTGGGCGAGGGACCTGTGCCGCCCAGTGAATAAGCTCCATTTAGCACTTATTCTTAGGTAATTTACTGCTAAATATACCAGAGAAAAAATGTAAAGGAGTGCTAGGTTAACTAGCTCGCTCACCTATTGGTGTCGGTATAAAATTGGGCGTATAATCCAGAGGTCCCGCACTATTTAGATTCATCCACGACAAAGACCCCAATAGAGGAGAGCCGTTCAACCTCACTCGGCACCACCAACTCTGCATCCGCTCAGAACCCAACTCCTTAGCACCCAAAGTTTGGGGACTCCAAGGGAGAGGAGCTGGGAGGGTTCACTGGGCGGCACAGGTCCCTCGCCCAGAAATAGATTTTTCCTACGTCAAAATCCCTTTTCTGGGCTCGAACCTGTGCCGCCCAGTGAATCTATACAAGAGAAATGTCACCAAACTTGTAAGATAAAGGAAAAAACATAAGCGTAAGGGAAATACAGGATGCTTTAATCAGAGATGAGTGCCACAAAACAATTATAAGGGTATTTTAAAAGGAACATAAATCCACTTGGTAGAACAACTGACAAATAAGGTATAATAATGCCGTGAGTGATAATATATACAGATACTCAGGAGTTAAACATTTACAAATATAATCATAATATTCAGGTGCGAAACCAACGAATACAAATAGGGTATAAATGAGGCAGGTAAGGGGGAGAGATAAAATGACAAGGCATTAACACGTGAGTCACCTGGAAGTAACTACGCTCCCTGCAGCTACTGTAGAAAATTTTAGGGCTTCCAAATGTTTAAGGTAGTGTTTCTTGAACACTGACGGTGATTTCCACCCTGTATACCTGGAAAGGTCCGTAAAATTCATGTGGTGAAAAAAGTTCACCGAAGTAGCAACCGCTCTGATATCATGTGCAAGAGGAAAAGAGTCAGGGCTAGCTTGTTTAATAAAATACAAAATTTGTTGCCTGATCCCTTTAATAGTAATGGTACCGCCTTGCTCTCTAACGAATAGAGGCCCCGAGGAATTAGAGGAGGTCCGGGATAAATAAGACCTAAGAGTAGTAACAGGGCACAGAGACGGATCTTGCGTGAGGGGAACAATTTTCCAGGAGGACCATCTGTTCTGAGGGTCTTCGTTCTTAGCCAAAAAGAATTTGTTAGGTGAAAGAAGGACCTCTCCCGAAGGAAGGAACTCAATATGACCCTGGTCTCTCGACAAGGCTGCCAGTTCAGAAATTCTTGCCCCGGAAGCCAAGCTCACCAGGAAAAGTGTTTTCCTGAGAAGGGGAATGTAATCACAAGAACTGTTAATGGTATCAGAAGCCAATTTGAGTACATCATTAAGGAACCAGGTCACCGGGGTAGGACGAGTAACCGGTTTCAGTCTGGCACAGGCTTTCGGAATTGAAGCTAACAAAGAGTCGGTTAAGTCTATGTTAAAACCCACTAGGAAAATCTTTTTCAAAGCAGATTTAATAGTGGTGATAGTATTGGCTGCCAGACCTGATTCTAATAAAGTTCTAAAGAAAGTGACTGTAAGGTTCAGGTTCATACAGTGCACGTCTGAGTCCATCAAAAATTTTGCCAACTTTTTAACTGCAGAATCATATTGGCGGATGGTGGAATCCCGTTTATCTGATTCTAGAAACAAGGTGTTTTGAGGATCGATATTGGCACCATGCATGGCCGCAAACTTCATGAAGTCCATAAAGTTAGGGCGCTCTGAATGTTTGAGAAAGCGTACACAACGCGTGTTTGTACTATCTGAGACAGAACCGGATTGGGTATCGGGTGAGGATATAGTCTCAACTCTCGCAGGAGAGGATACCAGTTGCTCTTGGGCCAGTTGGGTGCGACCAAGGCTACTTGTCCCTTGAAGGATCTCAGTTTGTCTAGGACTTTCAGTAAAAGATTCACCGGGGGAAAGAGATAAATCCTTTCCCAGATGTCCCAATTCTGTGACATGGCGTCTGTGGCGTAAGCCCGAGGGTCTAGATTGGGAGCCACATATACTCTCAATTTGTGGTTGGACTCCGTGGCGAAGAGGTCCACTTGGAGACCGGGAACCCGAGAGAGAATCCACCGGAATGACTTTAGATCGAGTGACCATTCCGATTCTAGAGGGGAGGTCCGGGACAAGGCGTCTGCCACTACGTTCCGGACTCCCGCCAGGTGGACAGCTGAAAGATGCCAACGGTTCGAGGCTGCTAGGGAGAATATGGCTACTAGAACATGGTTCAGGGGCCCTGATTTTGACCCGCCTCTGTTGAGGCAGCGGACCACCACTTCGCTGTCGAGGACCAGACGAAGGTGTTGTCTCTTGGATAGAGCGAGACGTTTCAGGGTTAGAAGAACTGCCATGGCCTCCAGCACATTGATGTGAAATTGGCGGAATAAGGGAGACCAAAGACCTTGAACTTTCCTGAGCTGAGAATAGCCGCCCCAACCTGATAGGGATGCGTCCGTGTGAATGATTAACTTCGGAGGCGGGAATCGAAGGGGAACTGACTTTGACAGATTGTTGGCTCTTGTCCAAGGAAGAAGTCTTTCCCGTAGAATGGGAGGAAGGCGGACTTTCCTGTCCCGGAGCTTCCGGTTCGCCCTCGAACGCCAGACACGATTGATATCTTTCAATTTTGCCTTCAGAAGTAGATCCGTCACTGAGGCAAATTGAAGGGACCCTAGAATCCTCTCTTGGAGACGTCTGGAACTTACTTTGTCTTTGAGAAAGCGTTTGGTGTTCCTTGCAATCTCTAACCTCTTGGGTTTGGGAAGACACAGAGTATGAGATGTAAGATCCCATTGCAGGCCGAGCCATTGGAACTTTGATTTCGGAAGAAGACGGGACTTCTTGAAGTTGATCTGGAAGCCTAGAGATTGAAGATATTGGATGACTCTGTGAGTGGCTTTTAGGCAATTTTGGGAGGTGTCTGACCAAATGAGCCAGTCGTCCAGATAGGCTACTACTTGAATCCCTTGATTTCTGAGTTCCTGAACAGCGACTTCTGCTAACTTTGTGAAGATCCTTGGGGCGATGTTGAGCCCGAAAGGCATCACTTTGAAGGAGTAATTTTTGTCCCCTAGGCGGAAGCCTAGATACGGACGGAAGTGTCTCGCTATCGGGACGTGATAATAGGCGTCTGTAAGATCGATAGAGGTGGTGACGGCCCCACGGGGAAGTAAGGTCCGCACCTGCGAGACGGTAAGCATTCGAAACTTGTCGCATTGAATGGACAAGTTGAGAAGGGATAGGTCTAGAATCACTCTTCTCTTGTCTGAATCCTTCTTCGGGACACTGAACAGCCGACCCTGAAACTTCAGGTGTTTCGTTTCTTGTATGGCGTTCTTTTGTAACAGATCCTGGACAAATTCGACTAGGTCCGGAGTGGAATGTTGATGAAATTTGTTCGGAGGAGGAGGCCCTTGAATCCAACTCCACCCCAGTCCCTTGGAGATGATACTGAAAGCCCAGGGACTGAACCTCCATTTGTTGCGGAAGGCATAAAGCCTCCCCCCTACCTGCTGCACCTCAGTATTGGCTTGAGGAGTTGCCTCCACGTCCGCCTCGGAAGTTCTTTCCCTTGCGAAAAACTCTTCCTCTACCTCTGTTCTGGTTTGAACCACGGTGGTAGCCTCTACCTCTGTTATAACTCTGGGAAGAGCTAGGAGCCTCATAAAACTGGTTAAAGGCAGGAGAGGTGGTGGAGGCACCGGAAAGCTGGCTCTTAGGGAGCAGAACGGTGACATAGTCGTCCGAAGGAGCCTGAGAGGTGGAAGGCTGCGCAGGAGCAACGGGAGATGGAGGAAGAGGCAGTCGGAAATTGGACGAACTACTCTGCTGTTGCCTGAACTGGGTGGAGGTATACGGGCGGAGCTTCTTCCTACCCCGGGCTTGGTAATTTGCGGGGTCATATTTCCGTTTAGGAGTCAAACCCCAACGGGCTTTAAGGCTCTGATTGACTCTAGTGGCCTCTGCCAAGACTTCCTCCACAAGATCCTCAGGGAAGAGATTTGAACCCCAGCAGGAGGACCGGATAAGCTTATTAGGCTCGTGCCTAATAGTCGCCTCAGCCAGGACGTGTTTGCGACACCTACGTTTAGCAATAGCGAAGTCATAAAGATCATAATACAATGACTGCAACGTAGCCTTATTGAGAGACTTAAAGATACTCTCAGTATCATAAGTCAAGGCCAACACGTAGGCGGGAATCATACTCCTGTTTAATGAGGGATTCCGGGAGACGGGGAAGCCGCTCACTAAACATAACTGAGGCACAGTCCGCTGATAGCTTGCCAGAGGTAAAAGTGGTATGGACATTGTCCCAACACTCAATGCCAGAAGGAAGAAGGAGGGAGATCGGATCCACCTCTCGGATGGGAGGCAAGGGCTTCTCCTCCAGAGCATATTGGAAAGCAAGCTCTGCTACCTTATTGACGCATGGAGTCACGGTGTTTTTGTCCATTAAAAACATTGTGAAGGAACTCTTATACGGCGTCAACATGGTGTTGGTGCAACCAATGTCGTTCAGGAACCTAGCCCAAACAGATTGGGCTTGTTCTTTTGGGAAGATGACGGTCTCTTTGGGGACCTTATCTAGCCGAACCAGAGCTTCCTCGGTAAGCCTGGCATAACCATGAAATGGAAATGCCAGACCAGGAGGAAAGAATTCAAAGTCCTCTAGAGGACGAGTGCCAAGACCTTCCAAAGTTAACATTCCGTCTGAGAACGAAGAATGAAGAGCCATGCGCCAAGGATTATTCTTGGTATACGGCGGAAGCTTAGAGGCATCCGGGATGAGAGAGCTTTGGACTTGCTCCGGAGCACCTTGCTCTAATGCCCCAAGTCTCTGACCGATGTTAGAGAACATCGTGTCCATCTTGGCCTGCATTTCCGACACCAACTTAGCTTGCATCTCCGACACAATGCGAAGCATGGCTGATTCGGAAAGGCCCGGGCTAGGAGCAGGAGTGGCGGATTGTACTCCCGGGTCGTGAGACTTAGAGGAGGAGCCGGAAGCCTTAGATGACGGGTTTGTATTCTGCTTAGAACTATGGGAAGCCTTGTGAGGCTTACGAGCTGTAGGTAAGGTTCTAGATGTAGACTTATCCTTGGGGAGAACCGGGTGCGATCGTTGAGACGAATCACGGTCCCCAGAAAAACCATGAGAGGAAGAGCGATCAGAAGAAGAAGAAAGAGCGGGGCTGAGGATAGGAATCTCAGCGCCGGTAACACCTGCCTCACTTACCACCCTACCTGCGTCCGGATCATCCAATAACATGGGTTCGACGTCCAGGTTCATGGAAGCAACATTGTCTTCCAGATTTCCGGGGGCATCCGACGGATCTTGATCTTGATCAATAAACCCCGCTATGGTGGCATCAATGTGGGCAATGATGGGAGCTGCAACATGCCTAGCCACAGCGGCTGAAGACTTGGCGTTAGGATAGATCATGGCACAGTAGTCTTCAGACAGGACGTAAGGCTGTTTAGTTTTGACGTTTCGGGCAAATCCCCTAACCCACACTTTCAGTGTGGCCCGAGCCGCAGTCTTCTGCTCCGGGGATGCCTGAAATAATAGTGGGAATTATAAAAAGGAAGATTCCCGGTGGTCCTTCAAGGCCATAGAAATCTTACTAAATAGTGTATATATACCAAAAAAGGTAAAATAATTAGAAAGGCAACATAGCCAACGGGACTCACCGAATCAGATCCGAGGGTGGTGATGAGGTCAAAACAGACCATACAGTTATCAGGGTGCCAGACCACTATGTCCTCCAGCTGAACTCCGCAGAGGGCGTGAGACCTACATACGGTATGGCCACAAGGCTGATGAAGAACAGCCGCACAGGCCGTCGTCTGACAATGCACCATCTATAAAAAGAATAGTATATGAGAAATTGTAATTCTCTTAAGTAGGGGCGGGTCCGGAGGACCCGGGCCTTAACATAAGTCTAACTTAAGACTAGAGCTTAACTGTAATACTCTTAAGTAGGGGCGGGTCCGGAGGACCCGGGCCTAAACATAAGTCTAACTTAAGACTAGAGCTTAACTGTAATACTCTTAAGTAGGGGCGGGTACGGAGGACCCGGGCCTAAACATAAGTCTAACTTAAGACTAGAGTATAGCTATCCATTCCGGTCGAGCCGGGATCATAAAAAGGATGTAACAAAGAATTAAGACACCTAGTGTCTGATTTCCCGGAGCGAGGTCAAGCCCCGGGCCGGGAAATAAAAGTATAACCATAAACCAATACATATAGGAACTCCGGGATAGTGATCTGTCATATATAATCCTATATAATCATAGGAACTGTTATAAATTAATAGGGGGGCGGAACTGTAAATAAGAACCGCCAACCGAACCCGGAGGGTTTCGTATAACATAATAAAAGTGTGATAAGTGAATATAAAATAGGGTGCACCGGGATCCAACTCTGTTGACCGGTGGCCAACCCGTCTAGACAGAGACGAACCCGCCGGGACACCCGGAGGACAAAGTCCATACACACTGAACTACCCCCTCTAAAAGGAGGGAAGGCAACGGTCCCCTAGGGGAGGGGGGAGAGAAGCCTAGCCGCCCACCTAGCGAGAGGGGGAGCTTGGGGGAGGATCACGTGATACGGAGCAGCAGGGCTACCAACTGACGATCCCCAACCAGACAGATCAAACGGAGTAATAGCACAAATATTCATTATAATAGTAATAGCGTTGAACACTTATATAAATATACACATAAAAAATTTAGGGCAAGGCATGCAACAGGACACACCTGATGACTTATAAAATAAAATTGCCGCCTAGTAACGAAGGTCGGCAAGCCATAACGATACGTAACTGATATCGGCCCTAAAAATGAACCACGAGGGTTCTAAACGCTAAATAATGAATATCCACAATAACAAATAACATTTAATTAATAATAAAAATAATACACATAGTAACACCGCGAGTGAAACTAAAAGCTCTCAAAACAGGAGTACCAACTGTAAGCGGAATCAAGCAAGATCGATATGAACGAAGAGAATAAACTCCTATAATTTAAATATTAAACGATCTAGATTGCTCAAAACACAGCAAAACATAGCTTGGTACTTAACTTAGGCGGTGTCTCCTGGGAAACCGATGAAGAAGCCATAATCCAGTGGAAAATAGCGAAATACGAGAGCACAACAAAAAAGCGGGTTACAACACAGGCGTGCTAAAAGGAGTTGAGTTCTGAGCGGATGCAGAGTTGGTGGTGCCGAGTGAGGTTGAACGGCTCTCCTCTATTGGGGTCTTTGTCGTGGATGAATCTAAATAGTGCGGGACCTCTGGATTATACGCCCAATTTTATACCGACACCAATAGGTGAGCGAGCTAGTTAACCTAGCACTCCTTTACATTTTTTCTCTGGTATATTTAGCAGTAAATTACCTAAGAATAAGTGCTAAATGGAGCTTATTCACTGGGCGGCACAGGTTCGAGCCCAGAAATCACCTACTTCATTCGCAGAGCAGATCCTGACAGTACACCCGCAGGTCATGATCCTAGAAAAGTCGCATCGTCTCATTTTTTTCCAGAGCATGGATTTCGAAAGCCTCAATAGTTTCACAGGCTGGAAATCCTCGCGTGTTTTCTTCAAGCACTACGCGAAGCAAGTGCATGAAGTCAAACATTTCGTGGTAGCCGCAGGTAGTGTTATGAAACCTGCAATTAACTCTGCATAGAACAGTGAGTTACTTGGGACTTTAACTCTTCGGGTGCCTATGTTGACCCTCGTGTGATACGTAGTGATTTCAGGGACACTTAGTGTTTTTCATAGACTGTTCTTTACAAGGTGAAATGTCATAGTCGTCACATGAGTGCCGCATGCCTAGAGCATGATGTGTTTTTCCTTATTAAAGACTGACGTTCCTATGGAACCTGTGCCTTCTAATAATTTAAAATTTTCTTTCAGATTCAAGAGCGAAGTCTTTCATTACTATGTACATTATAATTTATTGTAAATTAATTTTACATCCCTTATTGCATTTATTTTACTATATCCTGCAATTGTGAAATAAAATTTCTATTTTATTATTTGTGCGTCTCACTCCGCTCCTACTCATACTATGAAATACATGGTTGTCATAGTTTCATTATCCCCTTTCTTTTAAAATAATGAAGAATAATAGGTTCAATCCATATTATATACTCACCTATGCTGTGTAATATTCCTAACTGAATACTTACTTGCGCTATATCTTCGAGACCAGATCGTTCTCTTGCTTTGAAATACAGTGCCTAACCACCACTTGTCTGCTATTGAGAATGTTCCTATATGAATATCCACCATTCTGTCTTGTCTCCGAGTTCTTTACGTTCTCTCCGCAAGGTAGGTAGCCCTTCGATGACCACTTTGATCTTCGGCATGGTCCGTTGGGACTTCTCTGCCAAGGGGGGCAGGAAGTTACATCCCCACGGAACCTCTATCGAGGTCACTATGCTTACCTTATTCAAAGCCCTCGTCACTTACTCTACAAGGGGAAATCTACCACGATACATTGATTCTCTGGTATTCTTCCATCAGGACGCCATGGCTTGAGCCCAAAAAACGGATTTTGAGCGAAGCGAAAAATCTATTTTTGGGTGAGATAGCCATGGCGTCCTGATGGACCCTCCCTGCTACTTTCGTCCAGCCTTTCAGGCCCCACCCTGTCCTGCTGTATCATGGTGATCGGCAAGCAACTGGCATCAGGATGAGGACGGACGTGACGTCATTTAGCAATGGCGCCCGTTTGTTTACGTTTCGAGTACCAAAAGTAGCCACGGACGAGTATAGCTGTGGAACGGCTCCCCAGCTATTCTCCGCCCCTCCATATCGAAGTGTTAACTCTATATGGGGTGTAGATAGCTATGTGGCACGTTAATACATGGGTCCCCTGTTGATATACAATGTCTTAAAGGGAAACCTTTAGGATACTCGCTCCAGAAGTTAGAATTCTGTGATAACCTGTGGTTAAATTCTCTGGGAATATCTTAGTAGTTAATATACCCAAGGAAGCTACCAATAAGGAACCTTCCATCAGGACGCCATGGCTATCTCACCCAAAAATAGATTTTTCGCTTCGCTCAAAATCCGTTTTTTTTTCTAAGATAAGGTAATTGTAGCGATTTCTAGCTGCTTTGTAATGTTGCCAGTTTTCATTATTTTTATTTCTTTTCTGTTTATCCTCCATTTTTCTTTTTCTTTTTTTGTCTTCATGTAATTCATTATCAAACCGGTTCGATTTTTCTTTAATTTTGATTATTTTTGTTATTTCCGGGCACCTATTATTATAATTAGTTGCAAGTATAGTTTTACTTCTATCAGTAATGCAGTTTATACAGGATTGTCTCTCTACAAGGGTGTGCTTCTCTTCACAGTTACAGACTGGTGTTATCCCTTTTATATCCTCTAGGCTTTGTTCAATGAACTCTTTTGGATCAAAGTTAGTCTTTATTCTGTATGTGATTTCCTTCTGTATTGCATTATTTTTTCTAACATCTATTTCAAAAGACATTAACTTATGCATTGGGGATATAGAGCAGTCAGGTTCAATCTCCATATTTAGTATGATAATGTTGTTTTTATTTGCTATAACTAGATCTAGTATATGATTAGACTGAGCTGTTGGTTCAGACACTGTTTTCAAGGTCGTGGTTGTCAATCAATTCTCTAAATTCATTGACATATGGGTCTACTCTGTTATCAAAATGTAGGTTGAAATCACAACATATAACTATATTTCGATTGTCGTTCGATGTATCTAGTAAGTTATTAAATTCATCTAGAAACATTCTTTTGCTTTTGCTCGGTGGTCTATAGAGTATAACTATTTGTAGATTTACATTTCGAGATAAAATTTTAATATTCATATATTCAAATGAATTAACTGAGATGATTTCTTACTGTAACTTTATATGATTTCTTAATTAAGATTCCAATGCCACCACCCCTTTTGTCTTCTCTTGGTTCGTGATAAAAGTTATAAGATTTAGGTGTCATTTCATTTATTTTCGATCTGTCACTCACATTACCACTCAACCAAGTTTCAGTTAATAAGCAAATATCCACATCTTGATCACTTACGACTTCCTTAATGATATGAGTTTTATTGCCAATGGATTGTATATTTATTAGATTACATGATATATTCTTAATCGAAGCCATGGTCAGTATTGTTTCTGGCTCTTGTTATTTCTTGTTTATAAACTTCGCAGTTTACTCTATCATAGGATTTATGTTTTGTGTCATCATAGTTCTTTCTCACACAATTTATGCATTTAACTTCAACAACATTGCAATGACCCGCTTTATGTTCTCCCGCGCACTTGGGGCACGACTGTTTATTCTTGCAATTTCATGCCCAAATTCCTGGTATCTGTAACACTGGTAGGGCATGTAATGGTCGTAAACATTACATATTCTATATGTGGTACTAAGTTTATCTCCATTTTCATAGATTGCTTTACGTATCTTAGGTGTACATTTTATAATATAGTGTTTATATTTATCCATTCTTGAATTCTCTTGCATTATGATAGTCAGATCATCATTTTCTACAATGTGTCTTTTTAGCCACTGGTTCTTAAGCTTTAGACTTTGAATAATATCATCATCATCTTCTGGTACATTAGTAAGTTTTATCTTCGGTTTAAGTTTTCCTTTTTCAGTAACAGTGATCTTGTTTACATTACCTTGTTCCAATTCTGATTTTGCCTGCTCCAGGTTCTGTTTATCAGAAAATTTTATGATCAGGTGGCCATCTTTTGTTTCACCAGTGCTTTCAACTTGGGCTTTTAAATTGGTCATAATTGTTTTCTTATTATTAACTGCTGAAACCTCATCAGTTGATTTTACAATCAATGTTTTCTTTGATTTCAGCTGTTCAGCACTATCTGTGCCGGCCTGGCCGGCAGTACCCCAGCAACAGGACCTGTAGCAGCAGTCCAAGGGAGGACTGAAGAACCTTGGGAACAGAAGGGACTTCCCTCTCACGGCCATCATGGTCGCCGGCTGCCATCTTGGCTGCCGGCTGGTCCAGCAGTTGCCGACAGATGATGTGGTTGGCGGCAGTATGCTCTGCCGTCAGCCAAAGACATGACTAGAGAAGGAGTCTGGCTGGCAGCAAAGGTAAGGTTGCAAGATGCCGGCCTAAAGAAAGACAATGGCTCAGCCATCAAAAGTGGACAGAGGGGTAGGGAACAGGGTCCTGTAACGAGTGTGAAAGGAACTGGCAAAAATTGTCAGTCCTACCACCTGTAAAAGAAACTCTGTTTCGGTATTGGCAGAATCCCAGGGAACAGGAGAGACTCAGTTCTCCATCCCAGAGATTGCCGACACAGTTAATGGGATGGCGGCACTGCCGCCTCCTCTCAACAAAAAAGAAACAGAGTTCCAGTGCCACGTATCCTAGGCTAAAGAAAATTACTCTTCAGCCCAGAGAACTGTAGCATAGGAATAGTCTTTTAGTCACAAGGAGAAGATGGTATCCTACCATAACTTCAAGTGTGGCTAATGAGGGCTAACCTCCATTGCCGGCCACCTGGCCGGCAGGGGAATGATGGTATCCTACAACCCATTTGCCCTGCCGGCAGGTCGCCGACATAAGACTAAATACTCTGAGATTCTGACTAAATCCCAAAACCTGATGGTATACCACAACCATCGTTTAAGGGAAGAGGCAGGACAAACCCTAAGTTAGCCATGTCTGAATAAAATTCAAGGCACGGCTATTAGGGTTGTAGCCTGAGGCTACACTCAGAGGGAAAGAGATTACCCTTGAGTCTCCGAAGAGACGTGTAATGTTTCATAACATTCTAGGAGGTATCAGTCTCCACTGAATGAAAACAATACACGAGGGTAACCGGGGAAAGTCTGAACGTATAGTAAAACGTCTAGGTAAGGTTACCTAGGCTATACGAGATCTCGGTTACCTAAATCACCGAAACTCTAACTATACGATCGACAGAGAAAAGGGGGAAACAAAAATTATGCACATTATCGAAACTTTACAAGAATAATTGCCTAAATATCTAAATAATTAAAATAATTAAATAAAGCTTTTAAAAACTGGAAGTCGTTCTGCTATCTAAATAACACATGCCTAACGAACGACGGCCCCATGGCGCCTCCAGTAACTAGCCTAGCTCTTAAACACAATAAAATAATCTAATTTCATAGTGAAACAGGAGCTAAAATATACTCATAGTAAAGACCCGATACTCAACTTTCCAGAGGCGGAAGAACATGGAGAAAGCATAATAATAATCCTGTAAAACAATCGAAAAGTTAGATCACCAGGAAATATCACCGAGCGAGATCGCTACAAAAAAAGGAATGTCCGCCGTCGTGGAAATGGCGCTGTTGTATTCCAAATAGTATTACGAGAGCGGGGAGAGCCTTTGGACTGCTCCCTTTTGCCACATCCTCCTTGAAGCCAAAACGCTGTTTGGGGTGCAGATTGCTATGGAGGCGTGTCAAGAATGCGTCCGCTGATATTATGCGATATCCTTTGGAGAAATTTTAAGGATATTCGCGCCAGGAGTTAGAATTCTGGATACCTAAAGGTAAAATTCTCTGGGAATATCACTGTAGTACATATATCCCTTAGGAAGCTACTTTAAGGAACTTCCATCACGACGACATGGCTTGAGCCCAAGAATAAATATTATAATGATATTTTCCATTTTATTTTATTGCATATAGCTTAGGATAGATAAGCTAGAAATGTATTAGGAAAGTCACATACGTGTGTTTCCCGCCTAGCCAATTGCAGTGACCTCCCTCAATATTAACCCTAGGGTTATCCTCCTCAGGAGGCCCGGTGGAAGACTGTAGCCTATAAGGATGGATGAGTGTAACTAACACTAATTTCCAAAAAGATTAATAATGAGGGTCATTAACAACTTATCATCTATCAGTATATAGAAAGCGAATTCCTTTCCCAATCTTATAAGGTCTCAACAATAGACTGTGCCTGGACACACAAGAGTATGTTGGAAAATTTAATCACTGTATACTTTTATATCATAGTTTTCTGTCTCCAATATGCTCTATACTACAGATGTACTGGCTACTGTATATACATATACTGTAGTTGCTGCCGGCATATAGCCGGAAAGGCTAATACCTAAGGCACAGTTCAACTGACACAATATTGAAAAAATTAGTAGCCGGCGGGCCACCGGATTTCCGGCGGCTTACCGGACGCCGGCGGCTTACCGGACGCCGGCGGGTCACCGGCTGTCGGCACACTAGCCCAGACAGCATTCAATGTGACAGGGTAGTGGCCGGTAGACTGAACTCGGCCGGCTCTTGCCGGCTAAGTCAGTTGTGTCAGTGAATCATTGGCTATCGGCTCACAAGTCTAGCCAGCATCTTGCCAAATAGGTTAGTGGCCGGCAGCTGCCAGTTAGGTTAGTACCTGGCGGCACTAGCCAAGAGAGCGAGAGAAAGCAAAGAGTGAAGGGTGATGTAAGAGCACTGTCTCACTTCCTGCCTCCGGAATGAGGGTTCTAATGGAAGGGGAGAATATAAGATAATCAAGCTTCCACCCATCCACCTCCGTTGCCAGTCCCTGCCGGTCATAGGATGTGAATGGCAGCCTAAGGGAGGACTGAAGAACACTCCAAAGTAAATGGATCTTCTGCCGGCAGCTGGTCCTGCCGACACAGCTATCCCGGAGCTTTGAGTCCGATAGGGAAGCTGAACGACTAGGCCATACAAGCAGAAGCCCAAGCCGGCCCTACAACCTGCCAGAAAGCGGTGAGATTGCAGGACGACGGCCAAAGGGATGTGATGGCTGGGCAATCACTAAAGGACAGAGTGGGAAGGGAAAAGGGTCCTGTATAAGGTGTGAGAGGAGCCGGCAGAATGCCGGTCCTACCACACCTTGAGGAAGCTCTGTTTCAGTATCGGCGCAATCCTAGGCGGATGGAGAACTTTTTGGGATCAGGCCATGTTGTCCTGATGGAAGTTTCTTCGTTAGTAGCTTCCTAGGTTATATTTGACTACAGTGATATATCCCAGAGAATTTACCAAAGGTATCCAGAATTCTAACTCCTGGAGCAAATATCCCTTGAAGATTTTTAAAAAGGGATATCGCATAAAATCAGAGGACGTATTCTTGACACGTCTCATAGCTATCTACACCCCTAATAGCGTTTTCGCTTCGAGGGGAAAAAAGTGGCAAGAATATAGGAGAGCCGTTATTAAGGCAATGCTCCTACTGTAATGTAAATAGGCGCCACCCCGCCGCCTCGTGGCGCCATCTAGCCATTCTTTCCCTTGTAGCTTTGCTGACCGGTGTTTATCCCGTGTTATCTCTCGCTATTTTGGATTTATTTCGCTGCTATGATGTCTTCACCAGCTTCATCTGCCTCTAGAAAGTTAAGTAATATCTATGAATTGTGTAAATGTAAGCTCTTGCCACTTTTACTCTTCGATTGAGATCGTAATTAACGTAACAAGAGCTGTTGCCAGCCGGATGGCGTCATGGACGCGGTCGTTCTTTTGTACATTTAGTTAGCCAAGAACGACTTTCCCGGCATTGCTTGCTTCTTAACTTTAGCTATTTAGCAATTTAGCTAGGGATCTTTATATTATGTCCTTGTTGTCGTGAATTTGGGTAAATATTTTGAGCCTCACGAGTGCTAGGCTTCTTAGCCTAGGCACTTTCACACTTCATGCATGATATAACCTTCCTGGTAAATTTTTACTGAAGTTCAGGCAATAGTTTATACATTTAAGATATTACTGCATTTTTCTGGGTCGACCTGTGGCGGCCGGTGAAAAGGGGTCCTTCTAATACACTTTTCTGATAAAATCTTCCAATTATACCAGAAAAAGATAAAAGCATGGAATGCAGAGGTTACTACCCTCGTGCGAGCACCTTGTGGGTGTCGTGTATAAAGCAAAGGCGCGTGAAAGCCACTATTCACAGGCTGTCTTCCATTTAGTTAATTCCTTCGTCAAAGGGATGGGCCGATACAGAGGCCCCAGCCAATCTACCAGAGCCACGCCACCCACGCCCGAGGCGAGCGCCATCTGAACATCATCCTTCTTTTTGGACTGCTACAATTGTGTGTAATTTGTTGTGCTCTCGGCGTATTTTCACACTCGTGGATTTATTTCGTCATGACCGAAGCTCCTTCTTCACCCATTCCAATGTTAAGTACCATAGTTTGTTTTGACAGCTTTTTGTAGTACCGGGCTTTTGTCTTATATCCAGTATAGTCTGTTTTATCATTCCCGTCTGGCCCGTCCGCGGCGGCCATTGTTTGTTCTCTTGTCTTGGGGAGTTCATCTTAGTCTGCCCGTTTAGTACTCTGTCACTTAGGTTCTTAGTTAAGTCCCTGGCCTTATGCCTTTTGAACCGTCATTATTATTATCGTTATTATTCCCATGGTACTTTTTGCTAGCAAGTCCAGTCTATGAACAAGTTTAGCGTTCTAGCTTTATTATTGTTTAGTACCCGCCCCACCGGGGCGTTCGTCTCTCGACTTTTCCATTTAATTTGGGTTTTAGCAGATACTATTCTTCGTTCGTAGTTTTATCTTGATGTTACAATTTTATTTTTATACGTTTATAATAGTGTTGTGTGCTTATTAGTCCTGATTTTGTGTCCAAGGGAGCGAGAGCTTGGGGTTCCCGTTTTCTGTTCGCAGTCACGAGTTACCCCTTTCTCTCGTTTTCTTTCTTATCTCAGGTGGGTGAGCGGATTTCCCGTTTTCCGTTATGTGCGTTCAACGGGTTCTCCCTCCCTCACCTCTCCCCCTACGGGTGTATGATAACTTACGAGTTATTTAGTTTTGGTTACTTTTCAATAGTTAGCGTTATTTATTAGGTCTGAGTTCCATCCTCTCCCCGTTACGGGTTGGGAGTAGTTCTGAACATTTTTCCACTCCGCCTTCAGTTCTACTCCGCCATGAGGGATTCTCAATGACTTTAGAACTATTGTTATATACATATTGTTTACTTACAACCCTCTGGGACGGGCTTCATATTGTTTAGATACGACCCTCCGGTGGCCCTTACTACGGTCTCAGGCCACGGCCATATCCACACAATAGCCATTGTTATTACAATTGAGTTATTATTCACAATATAATTATTCAGGACCTTTCATCTCCCTCCGGCTTCACCGGAGATCGTCAATACGCTTTACTATTATCTTAGCCTTAGCCTTTAGCTACGGCTTGTGTTTTATAAATTTCACAATTGAATTATTAGCCACAATTGAATTATTCAGGACATCTCATCGCCCTCCGGCTTCACCGGAGATCGCCCATACACTTCACACTTATATTAGCCTTGCCTTTAGCTACGGCTTGTGTTTTATATTTATTTTAAGGGCCTGTCACTGCTTCCCCGACCCTCAGAGGTCGGCGGATTGCTTTAGATTATTTATTCTTATGTCATTATTATCACTTTTAAGATGATACAGCCCCATTACCATTGCTGGTGCTTTTATATTTAATTGTTTTAATATAGAGCTCCGGCTCTCACTGAATTCCCTTAAGCACCAATATTGCATTTAACTAATGTCTGTTAATAGGGTTTTTTAACCCCTTACCAGAGTTTCAAGGAATACCAAGACTCATGTCTCCTTTCTTTTACAGAAGGTCCGTTGTACTGCCCAAGGATGCCCTGCCTCGTTCAACGACCCCGTTGGGCATGACCTCTGTCGGTCCCATGCACACTGCACAGTATATGGTCTGGTTCCCATGCACAGTATATGGTCTGGTTCCCGGATTTGTGCTCGCTCTGTTACGAGTTGTCCTCAATTCTACTGAATGATGATGTAAGTGGGTTTTCTTTTTGTTCCTTATTTCTCTTTGGCAGACACTAATTTAGCCATTAATATGACATACACGGTATATTTTGGAGAGCAATCCCCCTCCTGCATCACTAATCACTACAAATCTTTCAGGCCGATGATGACTCTCTTCGGTCAGCAAGGGCCACTCTTCGTCCTTGGGTGTCGGGCTTCGGCAGGAATGCCCCGTCTGGCGCACCCTATCTCCTCGATGGAGACATGGCCTCCCGTCTCTTCCCAGGCTCGACTACTGCTGCAGTCTCTCCTGAAGTTGCTGCCCCCTTAATTGAAGAAGTCAGGGCCACCATTTCCGCGGAGGGCAAACCCCTCGTACCGCTGGACGTGGCAGATCTAGATATAGACGTAGAACCCAGGGACGAGCAGGTAAGTGGTGCCGAGTTGGTGGAAACCCTTTTCTCTCCTACTCCCTCTACTACCTCTTCCTTTCTAGGTTTTGATAACTCTAAGGCTTCTCCTCGGGATCCCTCTGTCCCCGTACGACCCAAGGTGAAGCCACTTCGCACTTATAAGTCTTCAGCTTTGCCAGTATCAACGTCACCGGTCCCCGAACCCTCGACAGCTCCTGATATTCATATTGCTCCTCGTAAAACCACGACTCCTAAGAAGTCTAAGTCTACCAAATCCAAGACACCAACGGGTGGCTTTCAGGTACCCTGGGGCGATCTCTTCCCCATCGAACTGGTCAGAGATTTGGTCAGAGAACAACTTCAACATCAGTCTGGGGCGATGACAGAGATTAAGGATATGGTGGCTTCTCTGATACGCTCCGGAACTCAGCTTCCTCCTCCTTCCGCCCCAGACGCATCGAAGCTACCTCCCTTCGATAAAAACAATCCTTGGCGGTTTGCCTTGCATGCCCCATTCTTAGATGGTTCCCTAACTCTGGAGGGCATAGGCACCCGCCCTCTAGAGGACCTGGAGTTCAACCCCCCGGGCCTAGAATTCCCGTTCAATGGCTTCGTACGTTTAAAGGAACATGCATTGATCCGTATGGACAAGGTACCGAAGGAAACAGTGATATTTCCGAAAGAGCAGGCCCAGGCTATCTGGGCCAGAACTCTATCAGAGTGGGGGTGTATTAACTCCAAGCTCACCCCACACAAAGGTGCCTACACTATTTTTACAACAGCGGCCTCCATCTCTTTGCCGCTCATAGACAAAGTCACAGAGCTGACTATACAGGCCATCAAGGAAGGCTCTTCCATGCCGGCTCTCAAGGAGACGGACCCCACCTCTTTGCTTATTCCGGGTACCTCTGCAACCTGGGATGACGCGGCGTCTACCTTCACAGTGGGGAAGCTAGACCCGGACTGTGCCTCTACTATTTTCTCTGAGAAGCTTCCCAGATTACTAGAGAGTCTTCTCAAAACTGAGTTCGAGACCCGTAATAGACTAGCTAGGTCCCTCCACTCCATCACCTCCATGGAGTCCCTAGCATCGCTTTACCCAGAGGAAACACTGTTCAGAGTCGCCACAAAGAACTAGCTGCTGTCCTACCAAATAGACCTCCATGACTTCTGGTCGGCTCGAGTTAGTTGCAGGAAGTTCGTTCTGTCTGAGGCCTCCATCAGACATGAACCGAACAGGCTGATAGCATCCTCCTGCTGGGGTAAGAACCTCTTCCCTCAGAACGAAGTTGATAAGGTTCTTCAGGACGCGGCGAGGGCAAACCAAAATTTGCAAGTAAGGTGGGGTCTCTCAGCCAAAAGGAGGTTTGAATCCCAGAAACAGACGTTCTTCAAGAAGAAGCAGAGGTTTAGTCCTTACAAGACAGTCCGGGGTAACTCGTCGCCACAGTCTTCCGCTGCCTCGACTTCTCAACAACCGGCTCCCCCTCAGCAAGTAGTCTACCTCACTGCTCCCCCTGGTACACAGCCCAACCCCTCTTGGATGTCCTCTCCTGCATACAACACTGCCTACGAATCTTCCGGTTCCTTTCGTTGACACCAGAGAGGAAGCTTCAGAGGTAGAGGACAGTTCTGCCAACGCGGTGGACCTAGAGCAAGGGGTGCCCGTGGAGGGAGGGGACCTAGGTTCACTCCCTCCCAATGATGTGATGCCGGTAGGAGGGAGACTTTATCACTTCCGAGACCATTGGACCTTCAGTCCATGGGCTCACAGCATAATATCCAGGGGCTTGGGTTGGAAATGGTCACAGGGATCCCCTCCTCCACCAGTGACCTTCTTCCAGAGACCCACTCCCATCCTGGAAGAGTACACCGTAGAGTTACTCAAGAAGAAAGCGATCAAACGGGTTCGATCCCTGAAATTCCAAGGCCGCCTGTTTACAGTCCCGAAGAAAGACTCGTCAGCGTTGAGAGTAGTTCTGGACTTGTCAAAACTAAACTCTTACATCCTTTGCGACAAGTTCCGTATGCTGACTATCTCTCAGGTACGGACCTTACTTCCCCGTAGGGCCGTCACCACCTCTATCGATCTTACCGACGCCTATTATCATGTCCCAGTAGCTCAAAACTTCTCTCCTTACCTAGGCTTCCGTCTCGGCAAGAAAGCCTTTGCATTCAAAGTCATGCCCTTCGGTCTCAGCATTGCCCCCAGGATATTCACGAAACTGGGGGAGACGGTGCTCGAAGAACTCAGAAACCAAGGGATACAGATCATCGCCTATCTAGACGATTGGCTCATTTGGGCCCAGTCGAACCAGGAATGCAACAGAGCTACGTCGAAGGTACTCCACTTTCTCGCCAAACTGGGCTTCCAAGTCAATCTCCGAAAGTCTCGCCTACAACCATCAAGCCACTTCGAATGGTTAGGCATCCGTTGGGACCTTTCAAAGCACAGGCTCTCCCTTCCTCCCAAGAAGGTAAGGGAGATAGCTTCCAAGGTCAGGAACTTTCTCAAACACAGACAGGTGTCCAGAAGAGCTTTAGAACGAATCCTCGACCTTCTCCAATTTGCCTCACTGACCGATCTCCTATTAAAAGCCAAACTCAAAGACATCAATCGAGTTTGGAGAAAGAGAGCGACAATACCTTTAAGAAACAAGACCTCGAAGATCCCCTCTGTCTTAAAAATTAGACTACAACCATGGTCCAAACGGAGGAACCTCTCCAAATCGGTTCCTCTACAGTTCCCCTCTCCACAAGTGACAATTCATACCGACGCGTCTCTGAGTGGATGGGGGGGTTACTCCCAACATCAGATGTTTCAGGGCTCTTGGTCACCCGCCATGAAGCAGTTCCATATCAATGTTCTCGAAGCCATGGCGGTGTTCTTGACCCTGAAGAGAATCTCTCCTCCGAGGTCGACCCACATCAGAGTAGTCTCAGACAGCACGGCAGTAGTCCACTGCCTCAACAGAGGGGGATCCAAATCACCCAACCTGAATCAGATCCTGGTCACTATCTTCGCCTTGGCAGCCGACAAAGACTGGTTCCTGTCAGCAACTCACCTAGCAGGAGTCCAGAATGTGATAGCAGACTCATTATCCAGGACAAAACCACTGGAATCAGAATGGTCCCTGGACATACACTCCTTCCGGTGGATACTCAGGCTGGTTCCAGGTCTCTAGGTAGATCTATTCGCGACCCAACTCAATCACAAACTCCCATATTATGTGACCCCGAACCTGGACCCTCAGGCTTATGCCATGGACGCATTAACCCTGGATTGGAACCATTGGCAGAAGATCTACTTATTCCCTCCAGTGAATCTTCTACTGAAAGTCTTACACAAACTCCGCTCCTTCAACGGGGCAGTGGCTTTAGTGGCACCTCACTGGCCAAAGAGCAGTTGGTTTCCTCTCCTCCTCGAGTTGAAACTCCGTCCCTTCCGGATCCCATTCCCCAAACTGACCCAAGTGGTCCAAACTCGGACTGTGTCAGATTCCTCAAGGATAGCCAAAACCCTAACTTTGTGGATTTCATGAAGTTTGCGGCTCTTAAGGATGCAAACATCGACCCGGATAATGTCCTCTTTATAGAATCAGACAAAAGGGACTCTACGATTCGCCAATACGATTCGGCAGTTAAGAAACTAGCAGATTTCTTAAAGAATTCAGACCATTCGGTTATGACTCCTAATTTAGCCATCTCCTTCTTTAGGTCCATATTTGACAAAGGCCTAGCAGCTAGCACTATAACCACCATTAAGTCAGCTTTGAAGAAGGTCTTCCTGGTTGGGTTTAACATTAACCTGGCGGATTCTTATTTCTCGTCTATTCCAAAAGCATGTGCTAGGCTTCGACCTTCGGTTCGCCCACAAAAGGTCTCTTGGTCTCTGAATGATGTCCTCAAACTTGCCTCCGACACGGACAACGAATCCTGCTCCTATATCACTCTTCTTAGGAAGACTTTATTTCTAACAGCTTTGGCCTCGGGTGCTAGAATCTCAGAACTAGCAGCTCTCTCACGAAACTCAGAAAACATGGATTTCCTCCCTTCAGGTGAAGTACTTCTTTCTCCAGACAGGGCGTTCCTAGCTAAGAATGAAGACCCCCAAAATAGGTGGTCCCCTTGGAAGATTATTCCTCTTCTCCAAGATACTTCTCTATGTCCAGTCACTACTCTCAGGGCCTTTTTAGCTAGGACTGCTACCCGATCGTCTGGCCCCTTGTTTATCAGAGAACAAGGAGGTACCATTTCCATACAGGGTATTAGACAACAGATCCTTTCCTTTATTAAACAAGCCAATCCGGGATCATTTCCCCACGCTCATGATATCCGGTTAGTAGCTACCTCCATCAATTATTTCCAAAATATGGATTTTGATGACCTTAAAAAGTACACGGGTTGGAAATCTCCTATGGTTTTCAAACGCCACTATCTAAAGAACTTACAGGCCCTTAAATACCCGACGGTTGCAGCTGGGAGCCGTATCTCTCCCCAGTGATCTCTTGTTCTTCCTTTCATCCATCTCTTTTCTTCTCCCTCCAACCCGCCACATGCACCACGACACCGCTTCCTTGGTGGTTCGTTAGCCCTCGTTTATTACATATTACGTTAAGATGATTGTACCTTTTAATGTGTTTACCGTAATTTAGTGTTGGGATATTCTTAGCCATGGCAGTTTTGTTGCTTGTTGTGTTCTGATACTCGGAGGTTTCCTTGTTATCATGTTTGTTTAGCCTTACGCTCACTTTGCCCTGTGACTAGTTTATGATTCCTGCTTACTTACCTTAATATAATATATGGTTCTCCTTACATGGTGTTTTTTCTCTCCCCTCATTACTAATTATTATTGGTCTTGGAAGGCATTCTCTGGTACATTTTCACCGGCCGCCACAGGTCGACCCAGAAAAGGGATTTTGACGAAGGAAAAATCTATTTCTGGGGAGAGACCTGTGGTGCCCGGTGAAACCCTTCCCTATTCTTTTGCATGATCCCACCCTTTCCTTTCCAAGCCATCATGTCCAATACAGAAGGATGTTGTTCAGATGGCGCTCGCGTCGGGCGTGGGTGGCGTGGCTCTGGTAGATTGGCTGGGGCCTCTGTATCGGCCCATCCCTTTGACGAAGGAATTAACTAAATGGAAGACAGCCTGTGAATAGTGGCTTTCACGCGCCTTTGCTTTATACACGACACCCACAAGGTGCTCGCGCAAGGGTAATAACCTCTGCATTCCATGCTTTTATCTTTCTCTGGTATAATTGGAAGATTTTATCAGAAAAGTGTATTAGACGGACCCCTTTTCACCGGGCGCCACAGGTCTCTCCCCAGAAATAGATTTTTCCTTCGTCAAAATCCCTTAATTTTTCTCTTCCAAGATAGTATACGAGAGAGTTTCGGTGAACGATTCTCACTGCTCCTAGGCTACTAGCCTAGGGGCTTTAGTATACTTTCATACATGTCCCCAATTGCTCTTGTATTATCTTTTAAGGGGAGACTGACACCTCCTATACCTTTCAAGCCAATACCAATCTCCTGGTGGAATTTAAGAGCAATTCCTCTCCCTCTGACTAGCCTAGGCTACCCTCAGTTAGATTTGCCCTGAACTGAGTTCTGGCAAATCTTTACTGAGACGTCCCGTTTCTTTCTCTTAACCACTGAGTCGGTTTCGAGCCTAGAACGGGACATCAGAGTAGTTTGTCTGTGTTCGGCATCCATCCGGCTGGTGAAATGATTTCCCAGGTCGGGTTAGGTTGCCCTTACAGGAGGCTAGACCTCCCTAGGCTTTACCCTGGAGATTTTTGTATGACAATTCCTCCCCTTGGCCTAGCAGACAGTCCTGTGCTGGTAGATCTTTAGCCGAAGAATTGAATTCTTCCCCTGCCGAAGATCTCTGGTACGAGATTCCGTTCCCTTTGAGTTTGCGTCCTGGGTGTCGCCTTCTCACCTAGACTAACCCAACCTGGGGAATTGAATTCCCCAACCATGGGGTTGTCTTCTATGGGATCAGAATCGCCCAGGTAGGTAGTACCTTCGGGTATTACCTCACCTATAGGACCCTTGCCCCTCCCCTGCTGTCCTTTTTGTGTCGGCCTAGCCTTCACATACACTGGCCGTTGTTCTACATTCGACCCTATGGGTAGTCAGTAGAATTGGCCTCTGGTCTCCTGCCTGCCGCCGGCTGAGCCGGCTGCCGGCAGGAGCCCCCTTCTGTCTTTGAGTGTTCTTCAGCCCTCCCTTGGACTGCCTTCTAGGCTATATCCATGCTACCAATATGGATGGGATATGGTCGGATGGAAGCCCGAATCTAATTCCCCCTTCCATTTGAACCTTCATTCCGGATGTAGGCCGGAAAGGCTGAGCCTTTGCCTTCGTCCATCCTTCTTTTCCTTTGCCTTTCCCCATTCTGGGCCAACTGCCAGCAGCTTACAGCTGCCGGCAGCCGTGTTGGACGCCTGCCGGCAGCCATGTTGGATGCCTGCCGGCAGTTAGCTCTGCCGCCACTTGCCTTGGGCGCCGTTGATCGACGACCAAAGGCAATAGGCATGCTCTGACCGGCCGCCGGCAACTGTGTTGTCTGCCGGCAGCCGGCAACCCAAAGTCTAGACAGTTTATCGCCTGATGCCGCCGGGTACTACTTGATAGAAGGTCCCTCTGGCTGCCGGCGACAGAGCAACTTCCGGCGACCTGCCGCCCTTCATCCTGGGGGCAGCTCTTGCCTTCCATAAGCCTGGTATACGCCGGCAGACACGGCAGTCCTGGCGGCATGCTGCCGGCAGAGCAACTGCCGGCGAACTGCCGCTCATCACCCTGAAGGCAGTGCTTGCCTTCTATAGCCCAGAACACGCCGGCACGGCAGTACTGGCGGCATGCCACCGGCAGTCATTGCCATACCCCATACAAAATTTGTTCCAACCTACACAGTGCCCATGGGCAGCCCATTGTGAGACCATCACAATTAAGAGAGCAATTCTCTCTGCCTTTTTAATGGTTAACAACCATTACCAATTCCCCAATATTGAATCTAGAAGACAGTGTTAAGAAGACACCTTACATCCAAGGATATTCTTACCAAATTTATTAAGAATTTAGTATTCAATAATGAGGGAGGTCACAGCAATGGGCTGGACAGGAGACAGTAGGTGTCTTTTCCTTCATCTAGCTTACCCTATCCTAAGCTAAATATTTTTAAAAATATGTATGATGAAATCTGAGAATTTCACCGAATACTTATATGCTTTTCTTTCTTTACAGGAGGAGCATCCCGAGTGCGGGAACAACTTTTCAGGGTCCACAGTAGGAACTTCTGCGGCCATGACATGTGCAGGGCCCACGCTTGCTGCGCAGTCACGAAGGGATCTCTTAAATACTGGGACCCACAGGTATGTACTGTGTGACAAACTTGTTAAAGAGGCTTTTGATGATCAGAAGGCTACAGAGTCTAGTGATGCAGCAAGGGAGACGCTGCGCAAATGGGTCAGGGGTTTTCAGAAGAACACCTCTGGCCCATACCTTCCTAATGAAAGGATGAGGGACTGTCTGTTCCCTAGGGCATCTTAGGATGCAATCATTCCCCAGGCTCAACCCGAGATTCCCCTCGTCCAGATTCCGATAGAATCTGTTGTTTCGGACACCTTGCAGGGCATCCAGCTTGAGGACAACATGTCGGTTGTCTCAGAGGAGACCGAGCATAATCTCCTCGTTGAAGAATTGGAGCAGGAGGATGACGTACCCCCTGAAGGCGAGACCGAGAAACCTGAAACTATTTCGGTTTCTTCTGCGACGGTGGCCGAACCGGTGCCTTCGACCTCTTCTTCTGCCCCCCAATTGGATTCGATCACGAGCACGCTGCACTCTCTTCTTTCCATGTTCCAGGACATGCAAAAGAAATCGTCGGAGAAGGAAGCTTCTTTTCGGACGGAGATGCACCAGCTCGTGGCGACGCGTTTAGCTCCGAAGAAGCTAAACATCAAGGACCTTCTTGCTTTCTCTGACGTCAATCCTTGGAGGTATGCTGAGCATATGCCGATGTCAGGGGGGAAGATCTTCCTCTCCGAGAAACTGGGCACTGTCCCAGTGGACGATGTAGAGTTCTGGCCCAGCAAAGGGGCCTACCCGGATTGCTATGTCCGTCTGAGGACGGAGCCTTCGTCCAAAGAGGAGACAGAGCCGAAAGAGGTCATCGTTTTTTACCTCCCCAAGGCCCAAGCCTTGTTCTCAAACACCTTGAAAGAGAGGGCCTTTACTAATTCCAAGGTGCCGGCTCTCAGCAAAAAGCACCCTTCCTTTGTTGCTGATCCCTCTCGTGCCTTTCCCTTTATGGACAAAGGGTTTAAGGCTGCCTTAAAGGCAGTGGAGGCAGGGAAACCCTGTCCTAGTGTAGACCCTTTTCCCTCGCTTTTCCATCAGATGACGCGGACTGGAAAGATGTGCATAACACTTTCACAGTCGGGAAGCTGGAGGCAGACATTGCCGGACGTCAGTTCGGCGAAGACCTCCCCAAGCTGTCGGACTTTCTCCTGCGCAGGGAGCAGAAGACAAAGGAACGTCTTGCCGCTTCTATGTCTCTGCAGACGGGACTAGAGACGATGGCAAGCATATCGGAAACCCCAGATATATACATGGTCTTCGCCAAGGCTCATTTGGCGACGGTCACCAAAGACCTGTTCAACTTTATCAAAGCCCGTAGGGCTTGCAGAGAGTTCGTGTTCGCCTCGGCTGCAGTGAGGCACGAACCGAGGAAGCTGATAGCTTCCAATATCTGGGGAAAAGACCTCTTCCCAAGCAAAATGGTCAAAGAGGTCGTGGACAAAGCCGCATCAGAGAATAGGAATCTCCTCTCCAAGTGGGGCTTGTCCTCCAAAACGAAGTCTTCCGCTGACGAGGGTCCCCAGCCGAAAAGGAAGACGAAACGACAAAGAGTGCCCTCTCGTCCTAGACAATAACAGCTTCCCATGGCCACGGTGCAACAGACTGTAGCACAGCCAACCACCACCTACCAGCTGGTCCCCCAGACGGTGGCGACACAGTCGCCCGCCTTTACCCCAGCTTTTGAAAGGCACTCGACGACTTTCAGGCCGAAGTCTCGAGGTTCCTTTCGAGGATCCTCTAAGCACCCCTCCAGAGGCAGGGGCAATAGAGGTGGACATGGCCAAGGAGGTAAATCCTCCAACCAGCACTCAAAGCAGGAGGAGGGAGACTTCTCCTCTTCTGGGATCGTTAGACCTTCGATCCCTGGGCCCACAGCCTAGTCAAGAATGGACTGGGGTGGAGTTGGAACACAACTCCACCCAACTTCCCTCAATTCTTCCAACACTCAACCCCCATATTGGAAGAATATGTTCAGGAACTCTTAAACAAGAGGGTTATAAGAAGGGCGAAGTCCATCAAATTCCAAGGAAGGCTATTTTGTGTTCCGAAAAAGGACTCGGAAAAGCTCAGAGTCATTCTGGACCTATCACCACTCAACAAGTTCATAGTGAACTACAAGTTCAGAATGCTGACGCTTCATCACATAAGGACCCTTTTGCCCAAACAGGCATTCACAGTCTCCATAGACATAACGGATGCGTACTGGTACGTACCAATCAACCGTCAAGTTTCCCCTACCTAGGGTTCAAATTACAGAAAAGACAATACGTCTTCAGAGCCAAGGATATTCACCAAGCTTGCGAATGCAGTCATTCATCAACTACACCTAAAGGGAATCCAGGTAGCAGCCTACCTGGACGACTGGCTGGTGTGGGCAGCATCCAAGGAGGAGTGCACGCAAGCCTCCAAGGAAGTGATCCAGTTCCTGGAACACCTGGGATTCAAGATCAACTTGGAAAAGTCTCGTCTTTCTCCAGCTCAGAAGTTCCAATGGCTGGGTGTCCACTGGGACTTACAGTCACACTGCCTTTCCATTCCATCAAAGAAGAGGAAAGAGATAGCGGGATCTGTCAAGAGACTCCTTCAATCCGCCCGGATATCAAGAAGGCAACAGGAGAGCGTGTTGGGGTCCCTCCAGTTTGCCTCAGTGGCAGATCCAGTGTTGAGAGCACAATTATAAGATGCATCAGGAGTTTGGAGAAAATACGCATCAAACGCTCGAAGAGATCTAAAGAACCCCTTATCAAATCGTCTGCGATCCCTACTCAAGCCATTGTGACGGGCTGAGAGAGGGTTGTGAACTCAAAGGCAGGATGCAATCAACTGAGTTGTTTATTAAGGAACTCTCTCCTTTATATACAAAACCTCAAGGCAACAGGACATAACCTGTTCGAGAGACAGACAATGTTACAGAGCAAAACCGGAGACATGATCATTCAGGTTCTTTTTAGTGCGAGGGAAGAGCGCAGATACAAGCATAATATATACAAAATAATTATGTACAATTGTGTGACACACGGTTGGTACACCATGGTCGGAGGTCAAGAACCTAAAGAAGAAGGTACCCTTGCAACCACCTCCACCGTCAGCTACCGTTCACACGGATGCCTCAAGAGAAGGGTGGGGAGGCTACTTTCATCATCGGAAAGTCCAAGGAACTTGGTCTCCTCTCTTCCGAACCTTCTACATCAACTTTCTGGAACCCATGGCAGTTTTTCTCTCGCTGAAAAAACTGAAACTTCGCTGCTCGATCCATATTCGCCTGGTCCTAGACAGCGAGGTTGTAATGAGATGCCTCAATCGACAGGGCTCGAGATCACCTCATCTGAATCAGGTAATACTGGCCATCCTCCGTTAAGCGGAAAAGAAGAGATGGCACTTGTCAGCTGTCCACCTTCAAGGATTCCGCAATGTGACGGCAGACGCTCTTTCCAGGTTCAACCCAGTAGAGTCGGAATGGTCCCTAGACGCAAGATCATTCTCCTTCATCTTACGCAAAGTCCCAGGACTGCAGATAGACCTCTTCGCAACGAGCGACAACAAGAAGCTACCCCGGTACGTAGCCCCGTACGAGGATCCCCTAGCGGAAGCAACGGACGCGATGTCTATACACTGGAACAGATGGTCCAAGATATACCTGTTCCCTCCAACCAACCTTCTGCTGAAAGTCCTCGACAAGCTGAGATCCTTTTGTGGGACAGCAGCAATAGTGGCCCACAAATGGCCCAACAGTGTCTGGTTCCCCCTAGTAACGGAACTACGCCTGAAGCTGATCCCGTTGCCGGATCCAGTTCTGACTCAGCAAGTGCAGAAATTGACTGTCTCCGCTTCATCACTGAAGTCCCAGAACCTTCATCTCATGATTTTCTCACCTTGGCAGTCAAGAAAAGGTTCGGGATTTCAAAAGACAGTATCGGCTTCTTAGAAGAGTACAAGTCAAAGTCTATAAGAAGACAATATGAGTCTTCCTGGAAGAAATGGGTTGCCTTCGTCAAGGCAAAGAAACCTAAGGAGATTTCTACGGATTTTTGCCTGTCCTTCTTCATCCATCTCCATGAACAAGGTCTAGCAGCCAATACGATCACTACGTGCAAATCCGCCCCATCCAGACCAGTGCTTTATGCCTTCCAGGTACACTTCTCTAACGAAATCTTCAACAAGATTCCCAAAGCCTGCACTAAACTTCGGCCCGCAGCCCCTCCTAAGCCCATTTCATGGTCTCTGGACAAGGTTCTTCACTTAGCATCAACTCTGAACAATGAAGATTGTTTGCTAAAGGACTTGACTCAAAAGGTGATATTCTTATTTGCACTAGCCTCAGGAGCCAGAGTCAGCGAAATAGTGGCCCTCTCGAGGGATGATGGCCACATTCAGTTCACAGACTGCGGAGAACTGAACCTCTTTCCAGACCCAACGTTTCTCGCCAAGAACGAGCTGCCCACTAAGAGATGGGGTCCCTGGAGAATCTGCCCTCTGAAGGAAGAAGCATCCCTCTGCCCAGTGGAATGCCTAAAGGTCTATCTTCGTCAAACTTCAGACTTTAAGGGAGGTCAGCTTTTCAGGGGAGAAACATCAGGTTCAACGTTATCCTTGAAACAGATAAGGGCGAAAATCACCTATTTTATTCGCAGAGCGGATCCAGACAGTACACCCGCAGGTCATGATCCGAGGAAAGTCGCCTCGTCCCTTAATTTCTTTCAGACTATGTCGTTTGAAAGCCTTCGCGCTTATACTGGATGGAAGTCATCAAGAGTCTTCTTCTACGCGAAGCAATCACAGGAAATTAAACATTTCGTGGTGGCAGCAGGTAGTGTTCTGAAACCTGCCGCCTGACCTTTGCAAAGAACAGTGCACTATTTGGGACTTTTTAGTGAAGGGTGTACATGATAAACTCTTAAGGTACATCATGTGAGTAATGTGTCTAGTGACGACACTATATGACTGTTTTAACTACACAGGTGACATTCAGCAAAATAGACCAACACATGTGCCATGCATATTTATATGCAAAGAAAAGGAAGACCGAATCGAGTGAAAGTGATGAAAATTAAATATAAGAAAAAAAAATGTGAAAAAAATAAAATGAAATTATAAAAATAAAAAAAAATAATAAGCTAAGTTAAGTTGAAGTTCACGTAGTGTAAGTTAGTGTAAGTTATCGTACACGTTATCGAACAAAGTCACCGTCCCTACCTCCTCGCTGATCTTCCATCTCCTCCTGTGTAGCAGTCCCTACACCTGCGCTGGCCTGTCGCTCAGGTAGTGTTACATAAAAACCCCTTTTTTATTTATCATTTCTTTATTATTATTCTTTTTTTAGATAATTATTATACTGTACGTATTGTATTAATGTTATGTGTAATTATGTGTAGCCATTTATTAAGGAGTTATTATGGGTTTTTAGGCTGAGGAACGAATTAAACAAATTACCGTGTATTCTTATGGGAATATTTGCTCCAACATACGATCGTTCTAACATTCGAAGCAGTTTCTGGAACGAATTAAGATCGTATGTAGAGGTATCACTGTATAAATATATATATGTACATTTTTGGTCTCAAGCCATGTCGTCCTGATGGAAGTACCTAAGGTAGCTTCAAAAGGGATATATTATACTAGTGATATTCCCAGAGAATTAACCTTCAGGTTCCAGAATTCTAACTCCTGGAGCGAATATCCTTAAAATTTTCTCAAGGATATCGCATAATATCAGAGGACGCATTCTTGACACGCCACATAGCAATCTGCACCCCTAATAGCGTTTACGCTTCAAGGGGGACGTGGCAAAAGAATAGAAGGGGGCCATAACAAGTTACCCCCGTTCCCATACTACTATTGACCACCACCCCAGCGCCATTCCCAAGATGGCGGACATTCCTAAATTTGTAGCGATTTCGCTCAGTGGTGTTCCCTGTTGATCTAACTTTTCGATCGATTTTCAAGGATTTTATTATGCATTCTCCAACTTCTTTCGCCTTCGGAAAGTTGAATATTGGGTCTTTACAATGATTAATTTTTAGCTCCCTTTTCACAGTGAAATTTGAGTAATTTATTGTATTTAGAACTAGCCTGTACTGGAGGCGCTATGAGCGCTGTCGTTCGTTGGGCATGTTATTTAGTTAGCAGAACGACTTCCCGGTTTTTAAATAGCATCATATATCATTAATCAATTATTTAATTATATTAGCTATTTAGGCAAAATATTCTTGTAAAGATATTTACATTGTGCATATTTTTCCTTTCTATGTCGATCGTATAGTTAAGAGTCTCGGAGAGTGAGGTAACCGAGATCTCGTCTCGCCTAGGTACCTAACCTAGGCGTGTTATTATACGTTAGACATTCCCCGGTTACCCTTGTATATGGTGATTTCAATTATGCAGAGATGGGTATCGCTTTAAATTGTATGAAACTTCACACCTCTCAAAAAAGGGAGATTTAAGGGTAATCCCTCTTCCCTCTGAGTGTAGCCTTAGGCTACAACCTTAGCGGGTCGGCCTCGAATTTTTAATTCAGGCATCACTTTCCTACGGTTTTTTCTGCCCTTCCCCTGTAACCGCAGATGCAGGTTTTTGGGGTTTTGGCCAGAATCTCAGAGTTTTTAGTCTGTGGTCGGTAGCTACCTGGCAAGATGAATAGAATTCTTTTGCTACGTTAGGCTACCGACATAGGAGGCTAGACCTCCCTAGGCCACTCCTGAAGGGTCTGTACGATATGACCCTTCTTCCTGTGACCTAGCAGACTAGCCCTGTGTTAGTGGACCCTAGGCTGAGGAATAGAATTCTTCTAATGCCTGAAAACTTCAAATCAATCAATCAATCAATCTTCTAATGCTTAGGGGACACTGGCACTACAACCCCGTTTCCTTACCATTAGAGGTGGTGGCGAGGGTGCTACCAACCTCTTAATCGTATTAATCTAACCCTAGGCTAAGGAATAGAATTCTTTAGCCACATAGGATAGTTCTAATACAGGAACGGAGTTTGTTAGGTGGGGCCGGACAGGCTACAGCCGGCTCCTGCTGTACCTTTCACAGGACCCTCTTTTTCCTTCCCTTCTATCCCTTTATGTTGGCAAATCCCGGCAACCTTACTGTTGCCGGTGGGTTGCCGGGATCAACCAGACTCCCCCTCTTACTGTTGATAGCTGCCGGCCGGCAGTCTTAACATCTGTCAGCCGGCAGTAATGACAGCTGTGAGCTGCCGGCCATATTAGTTGCCAGCCGGCGGTAAAGACTACTGCCGGCCGGCAGTCATGGCTACTGCCGGCCGGCAGTCATGGCTACTGCCGGCCGGCAGTCATGGATGCTGCCAGCCGGCAACCAGGGCAGCTGCTGACCATGTTGGCTGTAAGTGGGAAGTCCCTTCTGTTTACAAAGGTTCTTCAGGTCTTTCTTGAACTGCTAGCAATAGTGGCTACTGCCGGGGTGCTGCCTACCAGGCCGGCACAGAATGGTGCCTACTCAACCGGCAGCACGTCAACTGTACTGATACTGCCGGCAGTACTGACCAGCGGTGCTGGCCGGCAAGGTTTACACAGATCCTTGCCGGCGACAGTACTGTAGCTGGATGGAAGCTTGAATTTTATATTCTCCCCTTCCATTTGAACCTTCTTTCTGGAGAAGGTAGTAATAGTAGACTTTTACATCCCTTTTACTGTATATATTATGACGAATTGCCACTCTCCCTCTTTGTACATAAATATATTGTATAATTTTATTTTCAACAATGTACCTTTTCTCTATTTATGTATTATCTCTTTTGCTTCAGCGCCATCTCTTTACCGCGCAATCTACTTCCACTCTATGCTCCTTGCTTTGGTATTTTCACACCTTTCTTTGGATCTTGATTTTTGGGATGAAGTAGGAGTATACTTCCCACTACAAACAGTGACAGTTGTGATATTTATATCTTATTTTGCTATGTAGTACCGTAAGCTGTAACTAAAGTGTTAATATTTAATTAATGTCGGTGTTTTGATCAATTGTTTTGTTATTGTGGATTAATTGGTATTATAATATATATAAATACGTGAGCAGTGTTTCCTTTGTCACCATTTAAGTAATAATGGTTCGTGGGTTAAGTAATAAGATAATTTAAGGTATGTTGAATTCTCCTTAGACCTGAGATATTCCATCACAGAGGTGACAAAATGGGGGGCCTGTCCGGGATCGTGAATCGTAAAAAATGAATTAAATGGTTTAGTGGTTTACAAACGCGCACAGAACCAGTGAAATACGAACCGTAAGATTTTGTAACACTGCTCTTAATCCTCAATCGTTCATTGTTAACTTTCTGTTATAGTGGAAGTATACTCCTCACTCGCTCGCTCAGGCATCGGTAATATGGAGGAATAGCTGTCAACAATTGTTAGTCCGCTGGGTTCTACAGCCTTATTTGTTTCTATTTGCCCGCCCCGTATTACGAGCCGCAATTAAGGGTTACTCTCGCTAAATATAGTCCGAAATACGCTAGTTTTGTGTTACCTCGGGCGTCATTCGTTAGCTTACTTGTCCCTTCGGATTTTTTCGAAATCCCTTTTGTTAATTCTGGGTATCGTGCTTTCGTTATCCGTCCAACCTCATTTTATTCTTGGACATCAACGTAAAAGCCATCCTCGCCCATCAAATCCTTTATGGGTATCGCGCTTTCGTTATCGGTCTAATCACTTTATGATCATTAGATAAACTTAAGCCATCCTGGCCCATCACTTCATTTTGATCGCTCGTGTTGTGGTTATTAGTCTCGCCTGCACTATGTTTTGTGTTAAAACGGACGTAAACTCTTACACGATAATTGAAGTATCTCATTATTAATGACCTAATTAAGTAATTGGTTTGTGCTACAAATTCGGTAATTCTGTATTTTGTGTACCGTAACTTAATCAGCAGGTTCAGGATTTAAATATTAAACTTTCTTACCTTAATAACAATCATGCCTTTCGATCTAGAGAAATTCTTAGCTAATCCTAGAGAGGAATTGTTAACCTTGCGTTTGGCTAAAAAACAGGAACTTCTCACGGTTGCGATTAAATGCCAAATCCCTACAGATATAACTTATGTCAAAGCACGTATCATTGATGACATCCTTCAGTTCTTGCTGAATAAAAACGTCATAACAGAGGACAATGAAGATGTAGAAGAACTAAGAACCCTTACAGGTTCCATTGCTAATGTCGATCCTGAAGTGGAAAAACTGAAACTTCAGTTAAAAGTTCTTGAAGTGGAACAGGAAAGAAGACTCGCGGAAAAAGAAAGGGAACAGGAAAGAAGACTCGCGGAACAAGAAAGGGAACAAGAAAGAAGACTTGCGGAACAAGAAAGAAGACGAGAAGAATTTGAACATCAGAAAAGGCTCAATGAGTTGGAACTCGAAAAACTGGAGAAGTCGGCCTTTATCAGGCTTAAGGCTAAAGCAGATGAAGAAAAACTTCCCATGAGATTCGATGTGACTAAAGCCAGCAGATTAGTTCCCGAATTCAACGATAAGGATCCAGAGGTTTTCTTTCAAATATTTGAAGACATAGCAACGTCATTGAATTGGCCGCCTAATTTCTGGACAATACTCGTGCGCAACCACTTGAAAGGTAAGGCTGCATATGTTGCATCACAATTAATTGAGGTTAAAGAATATAAAGACCTTAAAAAGACTGTTTTAGATGCATATGCCATTACTGTGGAAGGCTACAGGCAAACTTTCAGAAACTCTTTCAAGACTCAATCTCAGACTTTTGTAGAATTCTGTAATATAAAGGTAAGACAGTTTAACAAATGGTTGGAGAGAGCTGGTGTTAATGATTTAGACTCTCTTAAAAATCTGATTTTGTTGGAGGAATTTTTGCGTAAAGTTCCCTCTAATATTGCCACTTATGTACATTTTAAAGGTGAAATTGAAGTGTTAAAAGCAGCTAGCTTAGCTGACGACTATTATCTAATTCACAAGAATAGTAAAGATTCTTCAAAAATTGTCTCATCACCTAAATCTCATCAGGTTAGTTGTACTTATTGCAAAAAAGATGGACACTCCATAGAAAATTGTCCCAGTCCAAAATGTCAGAAGTCAGAGGTAAGCACTGATGGTAAGTCCAAGAAATCTAAAGGTGCAGTGACATGTCATGCTTTTGTTCATTCACAGGATCTGGAACCATTTAATGAATTCATGTGTGAGGCTTCACTTAATGATTCATCTGTCACAGCTCTGAGGGACTCTGCCTCATCCCAGACAATAATTTCGGCTGCCAGTCAAGACAACTTAAAATACACAAAAGAGTACATAGCAGTAAGTGACTTAACCACAACTACTCTTCTACCCGAGGCTGAGGTGGATATTGTTTGTCCTTATTTTACAGGTAAGGCAAAAGTTGCTGTCTTAGATAAACCATTACCTTGTTACCCTATTCAGATGATTATTGGTAATGATTTTGCAGGATCCTCTGTACTTAAACCTAAATTGATTGTAACAACACCTGAGGTAGTAATCAAAGATGAGCTCTCCAAAAAGCCAGGTAAAATCTCCCAAGTAATCACTAGATCATCTAGTAAAACGTCCAGCACTAATTTTCCTCCCAAGGTAAAGAATGACAGAATAACAGAGGCTCTGGATTTAGTTGATATAAAGAAGGACCAGTTTGCTGTACTCCAACAGAAGGATTCAAGTTTGAAAGCACTCTGGGATAAAGTCGTGGATCCTACTGACAACCCTAAAACTCCATACTTTTATGTGGAGAAAAATATTTTGTTTCGCCATTACAAGTCGCCCAAAGCTCCAACATCTAACTCATGGCATGACTGTTTTCAGGTTGTTTTTCCAGAGCCCTTAAGAAAACCCTTACTTGACCTCGCTCATTCTACAGAATCCCATCTTGGAGTTAATAAAACCTACAAGAGGTTGTTTGAGGATTTTTATTGGCCAGAAATGAGAAAGGACATCAAGGAGTTCATTGCTTCCTGTCACCACTGTCAGATCACTGGTAAGCCTAATGAGAAAATACCTCCAGCACCACTTCAAAGCATTCCAGTACCTAAGTCACCATTTGATAAGGTAATTATTGATTGTGTTGGGCCCTTGCCAAAGACTCGCAAGGGTAATGAATACATTTTGACTGTCCTCTGCCCTACCACTAGGTATCCCTTAGCCTTTCCCATTAAAAATATCTGTGCTAAAACCATAGTTGGACAATTGTTGGAAACCTTTACCTTGTTAGGTTTCCCGAGAGAACTACAGTGTGATCAAGGTACCAATTTTACTAGCAATCTTTTCAAGCAAGCTATGTATCAATTTAATATCCATAATGTTTACTCTTCTGCTTATCACCCGCAGACTAATGGTGCCTTGGAGAGAATGCACCAGACTTTAAAAAGTTTGTTACGGAAGTATATCAGTGAAACATCACAGCACTGGGATGAGGACCTCAATCTTCTCATGTATGTACTTAGATGTACACCTCATGATTCCACAGGGGTATCCCCATTTGAACTCATGTTCGGTCGAAAACCAAGAACTATATTAAGTTCGGTAAAGGAGAATATTTTGCAGAGGAAGCCAGAAGAAACTACAAATATTTATCAGTATTTAAAAGAATTAAAAAAGAAATTTACTTACATTTATGATATTGCTACTACTAATTTAGTTTCTTCCCAGCAGAAGATGCAACACATATACAATAAGAAGGCAAAAATGAGAGAGTTCAAAACTGACGACCAAGTTTTAGTGTATCATCCTATTCCTGGCGCTCCCTTACGAGAAAAATATGCTGGACCTTACAAGATCGTTCATAGGACCTCCAAAGTAAACTACATAATCAGCACTCCAGACCGAAAACGACAAACTCAATTAGTTCATGTAAACCTCCTTAAACCCTATATCACTCCAGTCAAAAAGGTGAGTCCTAATATTGCTTTAGTGATAACCAAAGCTAATACAGAGGTAACAAAGGTACCTAACCTAACAATAGATGAGGAAACTAATGATGGTGATGAAACCAATCTCATTTTATCGTTCAAGGATTTTTCTAATAGTGAAATTTTAAAATCTTTAAGTTCATATCTTTCTCACCTATATGTACCTCAAAAACAGGCATTGACAAGTCTCTTATTAAAGTTTCCAGACATTAGTACTGATATTCCTAAGTGTAGCTCTACTGTCCACCATGACATATTGCTTGAACCAAATACCACTCCAATCCGTCAACCTTTCTATAGAGCCACAGGTGTTAAACTAGAAACATTGAAAAGGGAAGTTCAGTATTTGTTAGACAATAATTTAGCAGAGCCCAGTACATCGCCTTGGGCTTCACCATGTATATTGGTCCCCAAACCTAATGGGCAATTCAGACTTTGCACAGATTACAGGAAATTAAATAAAGTGACTATTAAAGATTCCTATCCACTTCCTAGGGTTAATGACATTCTAGATAATATTGGTAATGCCAAATTCTTAACTCAAATAGATTTACTAAAAGGATATTATCAGGTACCACTGACTGATAAAGCTAAGAAAATCTCTTCATTTGTAACCCCTTTTGGTCTCTTTTGTTACTTAGTAATGCCCTTTGGACTCTGTAATGCCCCTGCAACGTTCCAGCGCATGATGGCAGAGATAACTAGAGGTCTTAAAGATGTGTTTGCATATCTCGACGACATCGTGATTGCCAGCAAGACCTGGGAAGAACATCTTGGCACCTTGGAAGAACTCTTTAAACGCCTGCAAAAAGTCGGGCTGACAATCAACCTTGCTAAAAGTTCTTTCGGTCAAGCTAAAGTAGTTTATCTAGGTCATTGCATTGGTAGTGGGGAAATTATACCTAAAGGGGTTAATATAGACAATATCAAGAACATTCCTATTCCTGCCACCAGACAGCAACTAAAGTCTTTTTTAGGAATGGTTTCTTACTATGCTAAATTCATTAAGAACTTTGCTGTTATTACTGCTCCTCTCTATGCTCTTACTTCCCCTAAGGTAAAGTTTGACTGGACTGAAGAACACTGTCACATTTTTAAACAACTGAAGAGCATATTGGTTTCTAAACCCCTGTTAAGAGCTGCTGATTTTAATAAAGAATTTTTTATGCAGATTGACGCCAGCAATACAGATTATGGGGCTGTTTTGCTGCAGTCTTACTCAGTCGGTACCACAGAAACTCCACCACCACTTCATCATCTCCTTCCCATTGCCTACCACTCTCGCTTCTTCAAAGGAGCTCAAACCAGGTGGGCCACTGTCGAGAAGGAACTTTATGCCATCGTCGCTTCGCTACTACACTTCCAACACTACTTGGAAGGACACCACAGAGTAGTAGTATATACCGACCATCGACCACTCATCTTCCTCGAACGCTCTCGCCTCCGAAACAACAAGTTGCTTCGTTGGTCATATATATTGTCGGCCTTCAATCTACAACTTCAGTCAATCGGAGGTACCAACAATCTCATCGCGGACACACTGTCGCGGCTTCCACCACCTTCAACACCACAACCATCTAGTCCCACTATAGTGGGCCCATCTTAGCGTGGGGGACTATGACGAATTGCCACTCTCCCTCTTTGTACATAAATATATTGTATAATTTTATTTTCAACGATGTACCTTTTCTCTATTTATGTATTATCTCTTTTGCTTCAGCGCCATCTCTTTACCGCGCAATCTACTTCCACTCTATGCTCCTTGCTTTGGTATTTTCACACCTTTCTTTGGATCTTGATTTTTGGGATGAAGTAGGAGTATACTTCCCACTACAAACAGTGACAGTTGTGATATTTATATCTTATTTTGCTATGAAGTACCGTAAGCTGTAACTAAAGTGTTAATATTTAATTAATGTCGGTGTTTTGATCACTTGTTTTGTTATTGTGGATTAATTGGTATTATAATATATATAAATACGTGAGCAGTGTTTCCTTTGTCACCATTTAAGTAATAATGGTTCGTGGGTTAAGTAATAAGATAATTTAAGGTATGTTGAATTCTCCTTAGACCTGAGATATTCCATCACAGAGGTGACAATATATACAGTATTAGGTAGCCTGTTCTACATGCTATCTCTCTTTCTTTTAGCTAGCAGGCTAGATGTGCTAGCATTAGCTAGCTATGCCGACGACATGCTGGCTGAACTACAGTATATGTTTATACAGGTAGTTAGTATTTTTGCAGTATAGGATATACTGCAAATAGAAAGCTTCTGTATATTTTATACTAGTAGTGTTTTTCAATATATTTGAAAATCCTACCCAAATATTTGTGGAACCCAATCTCATATTGAAAGAATTTAATTCTTCAATATTCCGATTAGAAATCAGTCTTCAGATTACCCTGCAATATTAAAATTTTAAGGACTGGAGGTTACACTCCTAACCCTTAAAGGGCAGACCCTTATCCTCGAGTCTCCATGATTAGGAAACTCTGTTTTAATTTTGTAAGGGGGATCACAGCAAATAAGTTGGGTGGGATATATACAAATATATGTTTTTCCTTTCCCCAGTCCAGTTGGCATCATGCCAGCTGGACCGTACAGTCAGTTGTTTACTAGAAAGGCAACACATTGGCTGGATCATACTATATATAATAATACAGTAGCCAGTATATTGCAATATAGTGCATACTGCAAATAGAAAACTACAGTATGATTATCCAGTAACTATTTCTAGCATATCTTGGGTATCCTCATGTGAGCTTATGCTGCAGCCGCTCTTACATTGAAGGAATAGTGTTTCTTCGTTAAGCTGATTGAGAAATCAGTCTTCCGTACCCCACAGTATTTAGTATGAAAGGGACAGTGAAGTATACACTTCCCTATCACTCGGGGTTAGAAAACCCCCTTTTTCAGTTGGAATTCCTTCGAAAAGGAAATTCCTATCATTTAATACTGAGGGGAGGTACCAGCATTTGCTTGCAAGGGATACACAAGTATGTGTGTCCTACTATCCCTTTATAGCTTGCTATCCTAAGCTATTCTGTTAAGATATGACCTTTGATATATTGGCTATCAGTGAGATAATCAATCGTATACTCATTTTGTTTTCCTTTCTTTACAGGAGGAATGCCAGATGTCATGTGTTGCAGTCTTCTGCAAAACTAAAAGTAAGTGTTTTTACGGACATAATGCATGCAGGTTTCATGCCCCCTGCAATATTATTTCCGAACACCTGCAGTATTGGAACCCCCAGGCCTGCAAAGTATGTCGGGCCCTATTGTCCGAAGGTTTCAAGAATCCCAAGTCGGTAGAGACTAGGGATGCAGCTCGTTTCAAACTACACAACTGGGCGAGAGGCTTTCAGAAAATCTCTCCGGGACCTTACCTGCCTAATGACAAGATGCGTAGGTTACTATTTCCAACAGCGAGTAAGGAAATAGTGGTACCTCAAACACGAGGTACATTTCCCAATGGCCAGATAACCTTCGGGAAGGAGGGCAAAAAGCGCCCACGGGAAGAAGGGGAGAATGTCGGGTTGGAATTGTCTCCATCCCAACAGGCTCATGAGCCAACGACATCGATATCTCCGCCATCTATCCCTCTTTTAGATGGAATGAACCAGTTATGGGCCCAAGTCAAGAATCTAGTAGAAGATTTGTGCAAACAGAGCACAAAGCAGGAAGCGAAATGCAAGGTAGAGCTTGGTAAAGCTCCACTTGTCGCTCCTAATGGGTCGTACAAATGACTCGTAGATCAAGACCTTACGACATGCTCCACAACCAATCCCTGGAGGTTTGCGGAGCTAATGCCGATTTTAAATGGCAAACTCTACATCTCGGAGAAGATGGGTGCTGTTCCTTTGGACAAAATCCAGTTCTGGCCAAGCTTTGACGCTTTCCCGAACTGTTTCATTAGACTGAAGGATGAACCAACATCAGGAAAAGGAACGGAATCAAAGGAGGTTATGATTCTCGACAATGATAAAGCACAGGCTATCCTATCAAGCAGCATAGAAAAGGCGGGTTACTCGGTGTCGAAGGTATCCACACCAGGTAACAAGCACTCTTCCTTTCTTGCTCCTATTTCAATTTCATTCCCCTTTACGGAGAAGGCTTTCAAATATGTCACTGAGGCAGTAGAGACAGGTAAACCGTATCCTACACTCAAGGAGTGCGAGCCTCTGTCACTAGCATTTCCCAGACAGGAGAAGAACTGGAAGGAGGCCCATTTCACCTTTTCAAGTAGGAAGACTTGAGGCGGATGTCGCCAGTCGACAATTTAAGGAAAATCTTCCAAAATTATCTGAGTTTCTCTTACAGGATGAACAAGAAACAAAGGAGAGACTTGCAGCCTCCTTATCTCTACAGAACTACATAGAGTTCTGTTCGGCTCATCAAGATACCCCAGACATGCTCAAGGTCTTAGCCAAAATACATATGGTTACTTTGGTAAAAGACCTTTATGCCTTTATAAAGGCTAGAAGAACATGTAGGGAGTTTGTGTTAGCTAACGCAACAGCGAAACACGATACAAGAAAGCTAATATCTTCCAACATCTGGGGTAAAGACCTCTTTCCAGACGAGGTAGTCAAGAAAGTGATTAAGAACGCCTCCACGGAGAAAGTAGGACTTCTCAAAAAGTGGGGCATCCTTTCAAAAAGAGAATCTTCTAAGGTTGTGGGTCCCCAACCTAAAAGGAAGATGGAGAGGTCTGGAAATCCATTTTGGGCGGTTCAACAACAATCCACAGTTGTAGTGACCGAGATGTCACAGACAGATGGTCGAAAAGATATTCCTACTGATCAGTCGAAGCATAGAAATGCTTCTAGTAGGAGGGAGATTCCTTTAGGATCGCTGGACTTTCGATCCTTGGGTCCATGGCCTAATCAAGATGGGACTAAGATGAGAGGTGGAGATATCTCTACCACCATCTCCTCAACTCCTCCGATAATCCAAAACCCTCCTGGAGGACTTTACCTGAGAGTTCTAGAGCATACAGGTGGTAAGGAAACTTTAGTCCACCGAATTCCAGGGAAGGCCGTTGTGTGTTTACGAGAAGGACTCAAGAAAATTCAGTCATTCAGGACATATCGCCACTCAATAAGTCCAAATAAAGCAACGAGTTCAGGATGTTTATCCTCCTGAACATAAGGACCCCACTGCAAAAAAGGGTGCCTATAGTCTTACTAGACCTGAAAGTCGTCTATCGGCAACTTCCAGTCAATCACCCTTTCCCCTCCTATCTAGGACTCAAGTTACACAAAGTAACACACTTCCAAGGAAAGATACTCGTCAGACTAGACAGAGTCCTAGCTGCATTCATAAAATTGGCAGACACAGTCATGCAATATTTAAGCCTAAGTAATGTTCAAGCAACAATGTTCCTGGACAAGAGGCTGGGGTGGGCAGCACCCAAGGTGGCTGGTCTATGAACATCCGAAGAAAAAATCCGGTCCCCGGAACATCGTGGATGAAAGATAAACTTCAAAAAGTCTCGATTCTCTACGGCTCAAAGGTTTCAATGACTGAAAAGCCATTGAATCCTGTTGTCACTCCAACTCTCCTTTCCTTTGGGAGGGTAAAAGGAGATGGCAAGGTCTGTCAAAAGACTCCGGTAATCAGTCAGATTCCCAAAACGAGAACAGGGAGGAACCCTGATCTCTCTCCAGTTCGCAATAGAGGCAGGCCCTGTGCTAAGAGCACAGCTGCAAGATGCGCTGGGAGCCCGGAGAAAACAAGCATCAAACGCTCGAAGAGGCCTAAAAAGACCGATAGCGGTCCTTCCTTAATCGCTTCCCTAACAAAGGTCAAAGCCCGAAAATCCCAAGACCATGTTGGTCCAGTCATGAGTAGGGAAACTCTCTCCAAGCAGATCAGATTGTCTACGACTGATCTGGGACTCCAAAGCGATGAGACGCTGCAATCGACGATGCTAAGGCACGTCTCATACAGTCTAGGTGTAGTTAGCCATCCTTTACCTAAAGGGATGGCACCTGTCAGCAGTTCACATACAACCGATCCGCAATGTGACAGTGGATGCTTTACTCAGGCTCAGGCCGATAGAGTTAGAATGGTCCACGGACACAGACCTATTCTCTCCCAGATGGGAACCAGTCCCCGAACTGCAATCCGACCTCTTCATTACGAGCGCCGTCAAGTAACTACCTTGATATGTAACCCCATACTAGGATCCTCTAATTTAAATGATAGACATCATGTCTCTGAAATGGATGGGATAGACTTAGGATTTCCAGTTCATCCCGTCCAATCACCTGCTGAGAGTCCTCAACATGCTGAGATCCTTCCAGGTGGGAGTAGCTCTGTTGGCTCCCAGGTAGCCCAAGAGCAATCTATCCTCCTTGAGGAAGGAACAGAGGCTAAGGCTGTCCTTAATTCTGAACCCGGGACAACTCCGGAAGGTTCAGAGATTAATTGCCATCGATTTATTACAGAGAACCCAAGCCCTACATTGCATGATTTTTCTTGCCCTAGCAGTTAAGAAAAGATTTGGGATCTCAAAAGGCAATATAGAATTCTTAGAAGAATACAAGTCTAAGTCAACTAGAAGACAATATGAGTCATCATGGAAAAAGTGGGTTGCTTTCGTAAAAGCAAAAGGACCGAGAGAGATTTCAATGAACTTCTGCATGTCCTTCTTTATCCATCTTCATAACCAAGGCTTGGCGGCCAACATGATAACTACATGCAAGTCAGCCTTGACTAGACCTCTTCTATATGCCTTTCAAGTAGACTTGGCGAATGAGATCTTTAATAAAATCCCGAAGGCATGTGCGAGGCTTAGGCCTGCTGCACCACTAAAGTCCATCTCTTGGTCTTTGGACAAGGTCCTACATTATGCCTCATCTGTGAACAATGAAGATTGTTCGCTTAAGGATCTAAACCAAAAGGTTATTTTTCTGTTCGCTATAGCCTCAGGGGCTAGAGTTAGTGAAATAGTGGCCCTTTCTAGGGATGAGGGCCACATTCAGTTCTCAGAAACAGGAGAACTGAATATCTTCCCTGATCCATCCTTTCTCGCTAAGAATGAGCTACCCACTAAAAGGTGGTTTCCCTGGAGAATCTGCCCTCTGAAGGAAGATGTCTCTCTATGTCCGGTAGAGTGTCTAAAGGTCTATCTTCGTAGAACTTCAGACTTCAGGGGAGGACAGCTCTTTAAAGGAGAAACCTCTGGGTCAAACTTATCCCTAAAAAACTGAGGGTGAAGCTCACCTACTTTATTAGTAGAGCGGATCCTGACAGTACTCCCGCAGGTCGTGATCCGAAAAAGATTGCTTCATCACTGAACTTCTTTTAGTATATGGACTTTGAACGTCCTCGTTCATACACTGGATGGAAATCATCCAGTGTTTTACAAACACTATGCGAAACAGGTACATGAACTGAAACACTATGTAGTGGCGGCAGGTAGTGTATTAAAACCTTCCCCCTAATTACTGTTATAAACAGTCAATGGCTTGGGACTTCAAATGTCCTCGCACATATACAGTACTGGGTGAGAATCATCCAGAGTGTTCTACAAACACTATGCTAAGCAAGTCCATGATATGAAGCAGTATGTGGTGACGTCGGGTAGAGTACTTAAGCCGCCGTCTAATTCTATGATGAACAGCTAATTGACTGGGACTGTCAATTAAAGGGAGAAGGGGTCATCCCTCTTAGGGTGTGACCTCCTTTGATTAAGTGTTACCATGGTGACACTAGCTCTGTTCAAAATCCCAGGTGTGGAATTATACAGATAGCACTAGTGCCGGTGTACGTAGTACACAGTGCCGATAAAAGTAACCAATACAGGAATTATGAAGAGAATTTGTTTTATAAATTTTCTTCAATCTGAGAGTGGCACTTATCATTTCTTGCTTTCCAAGAAAGAAAGATAATCTCTGTACAGGTTACATGTATAGTTCCGTTATCATGCTACGTTCATTTTACTTACTAATAAACGTCTATTAGAACGTAATGGCGTCCTAACTCGCCCGCCAATTGCATGATTAAAAGTCCAGAGTATGTACTTTTATATATTTGTATGCTCACAAACAATGGATTTAAGAAACACTGTTAAGTATTTGGTAATTTTCACAAACTACGAGACGGTTTGTTCATCTGGTGTATTCTTATGTTTGTCCATACAATATATGCTTACCTTGAGACCCCCTTTTTTCTACTGTCTAGAATGACTCTTCCCTGTAGGGGGCAGGAAGCACTAACATCGGAGATGATTAGTGATAATGACGGATAACGGTACGTTATCTGTCTCGATTGATCCAAATGATCATAGAAAGGTTGTCCCAAGGTTAAGGCACTGATGAAAATCCACAGATACATTAATGCTCTGGTATACTTCCATCAGGACGACATGGCTTGAGCCCAAAAAACGGATTTTGAGCGAAGCGAAAAATCTATTTTTGGGTGGGATCGCCATGTCGTCCTGATGGACCCACCCTTCTTTCTTAAAAGAAAAGACCTTCACAGTTCCCTCCCTGACGTACTGTATCTGTAGCACCACGCTCAATGCTACGAGGAATGTCCGCCATCTTGGGAATGGCGCTGGGGTGGTGGTCAATAGTAGTACGGGAACGGGGGTAACCTTGTTATGGCCCCCTTCTATTCTTTTGCCACGTCCCCCTCGAAGCGTAAACGCTATTAGGGATGCAGATTGCTATGTGGCGTGTCAAGAATGCGTCCTCTGATATTATGCGATATCCTT
>NC_090725.1:259345104-259372604 GCF_036898095.1 Palaemon carinicauda | reverse complement strand
TTTGCCAAGTCATTTTTCCGTAAGATATTGCCAAATAGTGTCGCAAAACTTTTGCTTTTTTAGTGTTGAAAAGTGTGTCTAGATGATCTGGCTACCCATGCGTGACTTTGTTTTTGTCAGATACGACGTAGATATTGGTATGTGGGGTATTTAACTGCGGTTGCCAATTTCTGTTTTTTTTCAATATTTGTAAAAATTTACTACGTAGTAAGGAATTGCCGTATATTATTGATTTTTTTTTTCATGTTTATTTGTTAGAAAGTGTGCCTTGATGGTTGGGCTAACACGTGCATGTCTTTTTTTTTATCTGAGATGCCGTATATTAGAATGTTGGCCATTTTTCCGCGAGTGCCCCTTTTTATTTGTTATGCATTTTTTTGCTTAGTCATGTTACCGTAAGGAATTGGCAAGTAGTGTCGCAAAACTTATATTTTTATAGTGTTGGAAAGTGTTTCTAGATGATCTGGCTACCCATGCCTATCTTTTTTTTTTTTAGCCAGATATGGCGTATATATAGGTATGTGTTCGATTTTCCTGTGATTGCCATTTTTTCGTTTTTTCCTATTTCTTTCAAAATTACTACGTACTAAGGAACTATCACAGGGTAATGATTAATTTAGATGTTTATTCGTCGGAAAATGTGCCTTGATGGTTTGCCTAGCACGTGGCTGAAATTTTTTTTCTGAAATGGCGTATATTAGAATGTTGGCCATTTTTCCGCGAGTGCCCCTTTTTATTTGTTTTGCATTTTTTTGCTTAGTCATGTTACCGTAAGGAATTGGCAAGTAGTGTCGCAAAACTTATATTTTTATAGTGTTGGAAAGTGTTTCTAGATGATCTGGCTACCCATGCCTATCTTTTTTTTAGCCAGATATGGTGTATATATAGGTGTGTTCGATTTTCCTGTGATTGCCATTTTTTCGTTTTTTCCCATTTCTTTCAAAATTACTTCGTACTAAGGAACTATCACAGAGTAATGATTCATTTAGATGTTTATTTGTCGGAAAATGTGCCTTGATGGTTTGCCTAGCACGTGGCTGAATTTTTTTTTTTTTCTGAAATGGCGTATATTAGAATGTTTGCCATTTTTCCGCGAGTGCCCCTTTTTATTTGTTTTGCATTTTTTTGCTTAGTCATGTTACCGTAAGGAATTGGCAAGTAGTGTCGCAAAACTTGTATTTTTATAGTGTTGGAAAGTGTTTCTAGATGATCTGGCTACCCATGCCTATCTTTTTTTTTTAGCCAGATATGGCGTATATATAGGTATGTGTTCGATTTTCCTGTGATTGCCATTTTTTCGTTTTTTCCCATTTCTTTCAAAATTACTACGTACTAAGGAACTATCACAGAGTAATGATTCATTTAGATGTTTATTTGTCGGAAAATGTGCCTTGATGGTTTGCCTAGCACGTGGCTGAAATTTTTTTTTTTTTTCTGAAATTCCGTATATTAGAATGTTGGCCATTTTTCCGCGAGTGCCCCTTTTTATTTGTTTTGCATTTTTTTGCTTAGTCATGTTACCATAAGGAATTGGCAAGTAGTGTCGCAAAACTTATATTTTTATAGTGTTGTAAAGTGTTTCTAGATGATCTGGTTACCCATGCCTATCTTTATTTTTAGCCAGATATGGCGTATATATAGGTATGTGTTCGATTTTCCTGCGATTGCCACTTTTTCGTTTTTTCTCATTTCTTTCAAAATTACTACGTACTAAGGAACTATCACAGAGTAATGATTCATTTAGATGTTTATTTGTCGGAAAATTTTGTTTACTTCTTTTTAGATTGAATATCATCAAATTTTTTTAGCTAAAATATTATGTTGTTTTACATTTTTTTTTTCGATTTTATTTCCCTTCAAAAAAATTTTTTGGGGTCAGATTTCTAATTATAGTCGTAAAATAATCGACAATCATCCAGAAATCCACCATACAATTTTTATGCATATCCAAGAATAATTAGATTAGTAAATAACACCTTGAAATTGACATACCCTTCCTGCATTTCAGGTGGCAGATTAGGGAGTCTGAGTCAGTGTGGTTGGCGGCCATTTTGTGGACATATCCGAAGCGTAAGTTGCCCTATCTATATATATTCTTGTTCCCTATAGCATTTGTGATATTTTGGTATATTTTTACCTGCATAAATATCATATTATATATTAAATATATGTATTTTTTTACTAAATTTCTAAGTACTCAAAAAATGACCTTTAGATATGGCCCCTGATATAAATGTAATTTACAAAATAATGAAGATTTTTTTACATATTTCTATTTTAGGATAACATATGTTTATTCCCTCAAAAAATTAGCCACTTCCTATTTCATTTGGGTACCCAAAGAAATTCATGAAATTTGGACAAATTTATTTGGCCAAAAAAAGTTACCCTTTTTTTCTCATTTCAGAACTTCACCTCCATGGGTCCGACTTCATCCAAAATACATCAAGATGTGTCCTAAACATTCATGAATCAATTCCTAAAAGGATTTGTGTATATATGTATAAATTTTTTTTTTTATGAATTTTTGTCTTTTTATTTTTCTACTTATTTTTTTAAAATATTTATAATAAATAGTTTTTCAGCAGATGAGTAGTATTTATCTTTACAGTAGTTTTAAGCATGCATTGAACTTTTTTTTTGGCAAAAAAAAAAGGAGGTTACTGCAAAAACAGATTTTTCAAGAATTTTTTTTTGCGTCGGGGTCGCGCACGACCGAGTATACCCTTAAAGGGGTGTCCGAGGAGCGTACCTATCCAGGGTTAAAATTATCAATTCCAAAGAACTATTCAACACCATACAAAATGGTTTACTCCTATACAATTTTATTGGAAACACCACAGAACAAAAACCTTGAAAAATTCCACTTTCCTAGCCTCTACAAATGCCATAAAATTATCAATTCCAAAGAACTATTCAACATCATACAAAATGGTTTACTCCTATACAATTTTATTGGAAACACCACAGAACAAAAACTTTGAAAAATTCCACTTTCCTAGCCTCTACAAAGGCCATAAAATTATCAATTCCAAAGAACTATTCAACATCATACAAAATGGTTTACTCCTATACAATTTTATTGGAAACACCACAGAACAAAAACCTTGAAACATTCCACTTTCCTAGCCTCTACAAATGCCATAAAATTATCAATTCCAAAGAACTATTCAACATCATACAAAATGGTTTACTCCTATACAATTTTATTGGAAACACCACAGAACAAAAACCTTGAAAATTCCACTTTCCTAGCCTCTACAAATGCCATAAAATTATCAATTCCAAAGAACTATTCAACATCATACAAAATGGTTTACTCCTATACAATTTTATTGGAAACACCACAGAACAAAAACCTTGAAACATTCCACTTTCCTAGCCTCTACAAATGCCATAAAATTATCAATTCCAAAGAACTATTCAACATCATACAAAATGGTTTACTCCTATACAATTTTATTGGAAACACCACAGAACAAAAACCTTGAAAATTCCACTTTCCTAGCCTCTACAAATGCCATAAAATTATCAATTCCAAAGAACTATTCAACATCATACAAAATGGTTTACTCCTATACAATTTTATTGGAAACACCACAGAACAAAAACCTTGAAAAATTCCACTTTCCTAGCCTCTACAAATGGCATAAAATTATCAATTCCAAAGAACTATTCAACATCATACAAAATGGTTTACTCCTATACAATTTCATTGGAAACAACACAGAACAAAAACTTTGAAAAATTCCACTTTCCTAGCCTCTACAAAGGCCATAAAATTATCAATTCCAAAGAACTATTCAACATCATACAAAATGGTTTACTCCTATACAATTTTATTGGAAACACCACAGAACAAAAACCTTGAAAAATTCCACTTTCCTAGCCTCTACAAATGGCATAAAATTATCAATTCCAAAAAACTATTCAACATCATACAAAATGGTTTACTCCTACACAATTTTATTGGAAACACCACAGAACAAAAACCTTGAAAATTCCACTTTCCTAGCCTCTACAAATGGCATAAAATTATCAATTCCAAAGAACTATTCAACATCATACAAAATGGTTTACTCCTATACAATTTTATTGGAAACACCACAGAACAAAAACCTTGAAAAATTCCACTTTCCTAGCCTCTACAAATGCCATAAAATTATCAATTCCAAAGAACTATTCAACATCATACAAAATGGTTTACTCCTATACAATTTTATTGGAAACAACACAGAACAAAATCTTTGAAAAATTCCACTTTCCTAGCCTCTACAAATGGCATAAAATTATCAATTCCAAAGAACTATTCAATTCATACAAAATGGTTTACTCCTATACAATTTTAGTGGAAACACCACAGAACAAAAACTTTGAAAAATTCCACTTTCCTAGTCTCTACAAATGGCATAAAATTATCAATTCCAAAGAACTATTCAACATCATACAAAATGGTTTACTCCTATACAATTTTATTGGAAACAACACAGAACAAAATCTTTGAAAAATTCCACTTTCCTAGCCTCTACAAATGCCATAAAATTATCAATTCCAAAGAACTATTCAACATCATACAAAATGGTTTACTCCTATACAATTTTATTGGAAACAACACAGAACAAAAACTTTGAAAAATTCCACTATCCTAGTCTCTACAAATGCCATAAAATTATCAATTCCAAAGAACTATTCAACATCATACAAAATGGTTTACTCCTATACAATTTTATTGGAAACACCACAGAACAAAAACTTTGAAAAATTCCACTTTCCTAGCCTCTACAAATGCCATAAAATTATCAATTCCAAAGAACTATTCAACATCATACAAAATGGTTTACTCCTATACAATTTTATTGGAAACACCACAGAACAAAAACCTTGAAAAATTCCACTTTCCTAGCCTCTACAAATGTAATAAAATTATCAATTCCAAAGAACTATTCAACACCATACAAAACCTAGCACCTACTTCTCATTCACTCAGTGTGATGGTTGAAATTGTTTTGGAGCCATAAGTCTATCAAAGCGAGGACCAGTGTTCGATAGGCAACACCTCATGTCAGAATCGATGACAAGCCTATTGCGTGCCTTCGTTTTCAGTGCAACCAATGCTGAGAATCCAACCTCGCACCGGTAGGTTGACGGGGACTGAATCAACATGGTTAATGCACGCATCGAGAGAATAGGACAGTAGTCCTTCACTTTTGCCCAAAATGTATGCAATGAGCATGAACTCAGGGAGATGCGTATGTACGATCATTAATGAAACAAGGTGAGGATAATATAAATTTCGTTCACTTTGTAGCCCTCCCACCCATGGCCGCTGACCAATGGCAGGGCGTCAGAGATATCACGTTATTCACGTCACGTATCACGTGACTTGGAGGAGTATCCGATTGAGCTATAATGGGAATTTAACGCTATTTTGGTAACACTGGCTATGGTTAATGTGCAGCAGACCACCCAACTTGTGACCAGTGTTGTACTCATCAAACTGGTAAAAGCCCTACTGGCTATTTCAAATACGTGTATAATGTATATGAAAAATAAATTATTCTCCAGAACCCTTTGTGACCCCTTACGAAATCCCAAACGACCCCCCCCCCCCCGGGGGTCACGACCCCCAGGTTAAGAACCACTGTTCTAGAGAGAGATAGAGAGAATATATATACGGTATTCAGTCTGTTAGAGATTTCTCACCAGTTAACTTCCTTCGAGATTCAAGTTTCAATTTAAATTTCCATTCTACCTAACCTATAATAATGGAAATAATCAAGACTCAAATGGGTGGAAAGAAACTGCTACATGAAGGCTATGCATACGTGATAGATATAATGGTTAACGAAAGAATATATTGGAAATGTGAAAAACGAAACTATTGTAACGGCAAAGCAATAACTCAGGGTGAAACAATTTCCAAAACTAATGAGCATTCACACCAGCAAGACAGTTCTCAGATTGATGCTATAAAAGTTATAGATAAGATAAAAATTCATTCTAAATATTCTGTTCAATAAGTTAATTGAGTCTTTTGATGATGAAACCGATGAAACATTAGGAGAATTTTTACAATATTTTGAAGCTACATGGCTTGCAATCGTCCAGAGGGGAAGAAGAAGAAAGCCATTATATGAAATTGACTTGTGGTCAGTTCACGAGAGTTGCAAAAGATTTACCTAGGACCAATAACTCCGTTGAAGGGTGGCATAATGCTTTTCATAAAAGAGTGAAGATTTGCCACCCAACAGAGGACAAACTTTTACGAAAACTTCGTATGGAGCAGGCCAGCACTGAAATGATTCTAGGACAAATTCGACAAGGCCGTGATGTAAAAAGAAAATACAAGAAATATGCTCTCGTTAACCTAAGACTAAAAAGTATTTTTGATACATATGACGTTAATGATAGGTTACAATATCTTCGAGCCATTGCTCACAATCTTTAAATAAATATTGCTAAAAGGTTTTTTTAATACATTAATACATTTGTATTTTCATATTTTATATCTTCTCATAAATAAATTTTTATTGCTTATATTGATGTATGATGTATATTTATATCCATTTTATTTTTTCAAAAGCGCTGAATGACCTTGTAATCCCAGTGCTTAGCGTAAACCTAAATTGATTAATCAACTCAAAAAACATTTATAACTCCTTGTAACTCTCTATCTTCTGGATGACCTTGAAGTCCCATTGCTTGACGTAAGCCTAAAATCAATAATCAAATCCAATCTATCTCTCTCTCTTTATAACTTTTGTCCGTTCTACACTTTGTCCATTCGACACTTTGTCCATTCGACGCTCTGTCCTTCGACGCTCTGTCCTTCGACACACTGCCTTTCGACACACTGTCCTAATACCAATCGGTAAGTGTATCCATGCTTCCGATGCACTGTAAAGTCCCAAAACAGTCCACTGTTCATCACAGTACTAGACAACAGGTTTTATAACACTACCCGCCACCACCACAAAATGTTTTATTTCATGTACTTGCTTCGCATAGTGTTTGAAGAAGACCCTGGATGATCTCCACCCAGTGTATGAGCGGAGTCTTCCAAAGTCCATATGTTGAAAGAAGTTCAACGAAGAAGCAACTTTCCTCGGATCGTGACCTGCGGGTGTACTGTCAGGATTTGCTCTGCGAATAAAGTAGGTGAGCTCTGCTCTCAGTTTTTTAGGGATAGGTTTGATCCTGATGTTTCACCTCTGAAGAGCTGTCCTCCCTTGAAGTCTGAAGTTCTTCAAAGATAGGCACAGAGAGGTATCTTCCTTCAGTGGGCAGATTCTCCAAGGACCCCACCTCTTGGTGGGTAGCTCATTCTTAGCAAGAATGGCAGGATCAGGAAAGAGGTTCAGTTCTCCTGTGTCTAAGAACTGAATATGGCCTTCGTTTCTGTATAAGGCCACTATTTCACTAACTCTAGCCCCTGAGGATATGGCAAACAGAAAAATGACTTTCTTTTTTAGATTTTTTAGAGTACAATTCTCATTGTTTAGATCTTCCATGACGATTCATATTGTCTCCTAGTCGAATTTGACTTATACATCTTCGATGAAGTCAACTTTATCCTTTGAGATTCCAAACCTTTTGTTCGCCGCTAGGGCGAGAAAATTGTGAGATGTAGGTTGTTGGTTCTCGAGGATGAAGCATAAACAGTCGACTTCTAGACCAGTTGGGATAATGCTGGGTCCGGCAGAGGGAACAGCTTCAGTTTCAGCTCTAGAACTAGAGGGAACCAATTGCTTTTGGGCCGCTTGGGGGCCACTACTGCTGCTGTCCCTCTGAAGGATCATAGCTTGTTGAGGACTCTTAGCAGGAGATTGGTTTGGTGGAAACAGGTAAATGTGATTCAACCGGTTCCAGACGAGGGACATGGTGTCCATCACCTCTGCTTGAGGGTCCATATAAGGGGCTACATAACGAGGTAGTTTCTTGTCGCTCGTTGCAAAGAGGTCGGTCTGCAGTTCCGGGACTTTTTCCGAGGTGAAGGAGAATGAGTCTGCGTCTAGGGACCATTCTGTCTCTATGGGCTTTCGCCTCTATAGAGCGTCCGCCGTCATGCTGAGGAACCCTTGTAGGTGAACTGCTGATAGGTGCCATCCCTTCTTCCTTGTCAGGTGGAAGGTGACTAATATCACATGGTCGATGTGAGGTGATCTCGAGCCTTGTCGATTTAGACATTTTACTATCACTTCGTTGTTCAGGACCAATCTGATGTGGATTGTTCTGCGAGGGGATAGTTTCTTCAATGTCAGGAAAACTGCCAGAGCTTCCAAACGTTGATATGAAAAGTTTTGAACTGGTGCGACCAATTCCCATGCACTTTTCTCTCGAGAGAATGGCCTCCCTATCCTTTCGAGGAGGCGTACGTGTGTACCTCTACTGATGATTGTGGTGGTTGCAGGGGAATTGTTCGTGCTAGGTTCTTGGCTGTTGACCATGGCCTTAACTGCGTGCGCAACAGGGTCGAGGTCAACCTTGGTTGATCTTTTCGAGCATTTGATGCGTATCTTCTCCAGACTCCTGATGCATATTTTAGACGTGCTTTTAGCACAGAGTCTGTCACTGCTGCAAACTGGAGAGAGTCCAATACTCTTTCCTGTTGGCGTCTTGAAATCCTCTTGTGACGGATTAGTCTCTTGACAGATCCCTCTATCTCTCTCCTCTTCTTAGATGGAATGGAGAGGTGGTGTGACTTTAAGTTCATTGGATTCCTAGCCATTAGAACTTCTGAGCTGGAGGAAGGCGAGACTTCTTGCGATTGATCTTGAAGCCCAGGTGTTCCAGGAACTGGATCACCTTGTTGGCTGTCTGCAAACAAGTAGTCTTGGATACCACCCATACCAGTCAATCGTCTAGATATGCTAGTACTTGAACTCCTTTGGAGTGTAGCTGCTGGATGATTGTGTCTGCCCGCTTTATGAATATCGTTGGGGCTGTATTCAGTCCGAAGGGCATTGCTCTGAAGACATACTTCTTCTGTAGCATGAAACCTAGTTAGGAGGAGAAAGGGTGGCTCAATAGAAGATGCCAGTGAGCATCTGTTGGGTCTATTGAGACTGTGTTTGCTCCTTTAGGTAAAAGGGTCCTTATGTGTTGCCAAGTAAGCATCCGGAACTTGTTGTTCTCGATGAACTTGTTGAGTGGAGACAAGTCTAAAATGACTGAGTTTGTCTGAGTCTTACTTGGGAACACAAAACAGCCTTCCCTGGAATTTGATGGACTTCGCTTTCCTTATTACCTTCTTGTTCAAGAGTTCTGAGGTATATTCTTCTAACGAGGGGGTGGAGTGTTGGAAGAATTCTGGAAAACGGTGTGGAGTTCTGTTCCATTTCCACTCAAGTCCGTTCGTTAATAGACTGCGGGCCCAGGGATTGAAGGTCCAGCGATCCCGAAAGTGATACAGTCTGCCTCCTACCTGGAACCCCTCTTTGGATGGGAGGTCCTGTGGATTTGTTTCCGTGACCACGTCCTAGTCGGCCCCGGGAGGAGTGGCCTTAGGGCGAATTTCTCTTAGGGCCATTTCCTTTCTGACTAGGGCGAAAGGAAGTCCACTGCCTCTCAAAGTTGGGGTTAAACACTGGCGACTGGGCTACCAGTTGTTGAGGGACCATCTGGAAAGTGGTCTGAGGCATCGTGGTCATAGTCACTGCAAGAAGTTGTGCAGGTCTGCATGGTCTTGCCTTTTTATTCTTGGGCTGGGGACCTCCGTCCGAGGAAGATTTCCTCTTTGAGCTCATGCCCCACTTTTGGCGAAGGTTCCTGTTCTCCATGGCTGTTCTGGCTATGATCTCTTGGACCAGTTCCTGTGGCTCTCCTCGCTCTGAGGAAAGAATATGTCTTTAACAAGGGTATCCATGTGGGACTTAGCCAGAAAATGAACATTTCTGGGGCGTTCTGTAGACCTGCACTCATTTCCAGGCAGTTCTGATGAGAAAGGGAGGCTGCAAGTCTCTCCTTCATCTCCTGTTCCTTCCTCAGAAGATGGTCTGGCAACTTCGGAAGGTTCTCATTGAACTGCTGGCCTGCTATCTCTGGATCCAACTTAGAGACGGAGAAGGTTAGGTGGACATCCTTCCACTTCTCCTCGCAGGTAGGCAGTGCTAGAGAGAATGGTTTGTATTCCTCTAGGGTTGGGCAGGGTTCGCCCTCGTCGACTGCCTTGATGGCAATGTCTAGTGCTTTCTCCGAAAAGGCAAAAGAGATGGAGGAAGGAGCAAGAAAGATGGGATGTCTCTTGCTCAGTGCTTTGACTTTGAAGTTAGCTTGCGCCTTGTCATGCTCGAAGATAATGACCTCTTTGGGTACCGTTTCCTCACGGGCTGCATGTTCATCCCGCAGTCTCGCGTAACATTCTGGGTAAGCTGAAAAGTTAGGCCAGAACTCAAGATCTTCAATCAGTTTGGTCCCCAACTTCCCCGAGACGAATAGTTTCTCATTCATCAACGGCATATGGTTTTGGAGTGATGAGGGAGATTCAACACTTTAAGGGGCTTCTTAGTGGACCCCTTGGTAGATCCAGGGTGGTCCGCCCTTTCCTGCAACAGTATCTGCTGCTGCCTGAGTGATTCTCTCATCGTCTCTTGTTCCTTTTGGAACAACTCCATCATCCGTTGAATCGAAGTGAGGATCGCTTTGTTCTTGTTGGCATGTGCAACTGGTTGTGGAGTTGGGATTGAAGAAGTTGACGGCATAGGTTGGTATGGCGTCACGGCGAACTGGGTGTCTTTAGTTGCCGTTGAAACGGATCCTTCTTCCTCCGCTTGTGGACGTTCCAAGTCTTCTTCAGGGTCTCCTTGTAGTAGGTCCTTCTCAGTGTCAATGGACACTTCTGACGTCCTTTCTTGGTGGATGTCCATGCATTCCAGTGCCTTATCTATGTCCGTATCAATCTTCAGTTGCATGAGGGAAGACTGGACCTGTTCCTGGGGCACCACCGCATTTGGTGGAGCCTTGGGGAACAGCAGGCACCTTAGGGAGTCGTCAGGTAACTATGGTCCCTGAAAGTTCTTTTGGAATCTACTTACCCATTTGCGAAGGGTCTCCCTCGCTGTATCCCTAGTCTCTATGTTGACTGAGGGAGCTTCTCTGAAGCCATTGGCCAGCAGGATCGAACAGGTGGGGCAACCCTTCGGGTCCCAATACTTGAGAACTCTAGACATGATGCAGCAGGGAGCATGAGTCCTACACTTCGTGTGGCCACAAAAGTCTTTGCCTTTGCAGGATAAGGCTGCACACTTCTCCATTGGCTCCTCCTGTAAAGGAAAAGGGGCTCAATGAGTATTTAATTTTGTATATCAGTGATATAAAAGCATACAATTTTTATCAACAATAGTAATTACTATCGTTTATGGTAGCTTAGGATAGTTAGCTTGAAAGGAAGTAGAAAAGACACATATCTGCGGTTCCCCTCCCAGGCTATTGCTGAGACCTCCGTCAGTAATTAATATTTAGTTTCCCTGATAGGGAGAATACAAGGCAGGAGTAAACTCTAGGAACTAGAGTTAGAGTTAGTGTCTCTACTAACATTATCTACCTGTAGTACTGTATATATTAACACTGATCGGTGATTTTTTAAGGTCCTGATGATCGAAATACACCATCTGGGTGTTGAGGGAGTACACAGCTTCAACAAAAAATCGTGGTCCCAACAATAGACTGCGATAGGAAACATAGAGTATGTTAGAAAAGATGTGTACTACTGTATAGTTGTATACTGTAGTTTCGCCGGCGGCACTACCAGTGTTAGGTTAATACCTGGCGGTACTAACTGATAGAGGGAAAAAAAACATTAAGGAAGGAGAGTTTCCTATTATTATGGTTAAACGTAACAGTTGGAAGTGTAGGAGGACTATCAGGCCGCCTACTGTCTCCTTGCGAGAATGAGTTCTAATGGAAGGGATAAGAATCCGTTTGATTCTGGCTTCCACCCATCCACAAAGGTCTGCCGCCGGCAGCATAGCCAGCGGCAACAATTGTGTATGGCACTCCCAAGGGAGGGCTGAGGACTTCCCAAAGAATGTTAAGTTTCCCACTGGCAGTCGTCAGGGCCGGCTCAATCTTCCCCCCAATAATATTCACTTCCTGTGAAGGAAGGAAGTAAGGGGGAAGTCTAATATAGGGGTAGAAGGTGAAGATGTCGAGGTTAACGGCTCCAGAGCCGGCACAGACGGAGGCAATTCCGACACGACATTGTCAACTTCTTCACAGGGGGGCTTCCTGCCCTCCGTCCCAAAGGCTACCTGGACACAGGGAGGTGCGAATCGTGTCTGGGGCACCACTATTTCCCTACTTGCTTTCGGGAATAGTAAGCTACACATCCTATCGTTAGGTAGGTATGGTCCCGGAGAGATCTTCTGGAACCCTCTTACCCAATTGCGTAGTTTCTTACGAGCTGCATCCCTAGACTCCATTGACTTGGGATTATCAAAACCTTCGGACACTAAGGTCCAACAGATATTGCAAACTTGGGGCTCCCAATATTGCAGGGATTCGGAAATAATATTGCAGGGGACATGAAACCTGCATGTATTATGACCGTAAAAGTACTTACTCTTAATATTGCAGAAGACTGCAACACATTTCATCTGGGGTTCCTCCTGTAAAGAAAGGAAAGCAGAATGAGTATACAATTGCTTATCTCACCTGATAAGCAATATGTAATGGTCATCTTTTAACTATTATAACATAAGATAGTAAGCTAGAAAGGGACAGTGGGAGACATATACTTGTGTATCCCTTGCAAGCAATTGCTGTTACCTCCCCTCAGTATTAACTATAAAGAGTTTCCTTTATCAAGGTAACTCGAACGAAAGGGTTCTAACCCCTAGGGGTAGAAAAGTGTACATTGCCACTGCCCCTTTTTAATTACTTAATACTGTGGGGTAAGGATAACTGATTTCTAATCAGAATATTGAAGGAATTCTATTCTTTCAATATAGGATCGGTCTCGGCAGAAGCCTGACAAGGGTACCCAAGATATGTTAGAAATTAACTACTGTATAATCATACTATAGTTATCTGTTTGCAGTATATACTATATTGAAAAATACAGACTACTGTATAATTATATATTGTAGTTCAACCCAGTGTGCTGCCGGTATGGCTAGCTTCTGGCGGCATGGTCCAGCAGGCATGACGCCGACTGGACTAGGAAATATAAGACACATATATTTGTGTATCCTACCCAGCCCATTTGCTGCGGCCTTCCCTACAATATTAAAACCATAGAGTTTCCTGATCAGGGAGGCTCAAAGATAAGAGTTCTAACCTATAAGGATAGAAAGTGTACTACCACCGACCCTTTAATTTATTTAATATTGTAAGGTAAAAGGCAAACTGATTTCTAATCAGAATATTGAAGAAATTCTATTCTTTCAATATAGGATTGGTCTCAGCAAACACCTGGGCAAGAAACCCAAGATATGTTGGAAGATAACTACTAGTATAATATATACAATAGTTTTCTATCAGCAGTATATACTATACTGCAAATATACTGTAATCCAACCGGGATATAGCCGACATAGCTAGTCCCTGCCGGCACAGCCCGGCCAGCATGCTAGCTGAAAGAGAGAGAGAAAGCATGGAGTGAAGGACTGCCTTATTACTGTGTATGTATACACTACATAAGGATGTAAATATCTAATTTATTGCCTTCCCCCAGAAAGAAGGTTCAAATGGAAGGGGAGAATGTATCATTCAGGCTTCCATCCAACCACCAGTACCATCGCCGGCAAAGTCCGGCCGGCAGGTTAGCACCCGGCAGTACTGGTACAGTCGGCATACCGCCGGCTGAGTCAGCACCTGTCTGTGCCGGCCCGGCTGGCATGCCGCCAGCCAGGCTAATACCCCAGCAACAGCACTTGTGGCCAGCAGTCCAAGGGAGGACTGAAGAACCTTGGTGACAGAAGAGACTTTCCTCCAACAGCCATCATGGATGCCGGCAGCCGGCAGCCGCCGGCAGCTGTCATGGCCGCCGACAGTTGACATGGCTGCCAGCAGCCGGCATAGTCGCTGGCAGCCGTCATAGCCGCCGGAAATTGTAGTAAACATGGCGGCCGGCAAACGGCATGACCACCGGCAGTCGTCATGGCCGCCGGCAGTCGTTATGGCTGCCTGCAGATGTCCAAGCCGCCGAAAGCCGGCATGGCCACCGGCAGCTATCATGGTCGCCGGCAGCCGGCCTAGGTGCCGGCAGTCAGACAACAGCTGTTAAGTAGGAGTCCGGCCGGCCCCACAACCCACCGGCAATCGGTGGAATTGCAGGACGATGGCCTAGAAACCAAGAGTTGCGATGGCAAGGCCATCGCTAAAGGACAGAGGGGGGAGGGAAAAGGGTCCTGTATGAGGTGTGGAAGTAGCCGGAAAGATTGCCGGTCCTACCACACCTTTAACAAACTCTATTTCAGTATCGGTGCCATCCTAGGTGGTAGGAGAATATCTATTCTCTAGCCTAGGGTCTGCCAATACGGTTAAGGGGACGACGGCAATGCCGCCTCCTCTCAACAAGGGAGAAACAGAGTTCCAGTGCCGGCGCCATCCTAGGCGGCAGAAGAATGTCCATTCTTCAGCCTAGGGTCTGCGAGCACAGGACTGGTCTTCTAGACCGCAGGCAGAAAGTGGTATCCTACAGCCACTTCCAGTGCGGACTAGGGAGGCTAGCCTCCGATGCCGGCAGCCTAGCCGGCAGGGGAATGACTATTTACCCTGCCAGTTGGCTGCCGGCAAAGACCAAATACTCTGAGGTTCTGACCTAAACTCAAAGACTGCTATCTGCAGCCAAGGGAAGAGACAGCAAACACTAGTCTAGTCAAACCTGAGTGTCTACTCGAAGGCAAGACCAACTAGGGTTGTAGCCTAAGGCTACACTCAGAGGGAAGGAGAGATTACCCTTAAATCTCCACAGGAGACGAGTATCGGTTTATTTAAAATTCTAGGATATATCTATCTCCCCGTGAATAGATAAAACGATACACAAGGGTAAACGGGATATTGTCTGAAAGTATACTACCTTGCCTAGGTTAGGTTACCTAGGCAAGACGAGATCTCGGTTACCTAAATCACCGAAACTCTAATGTATACGATCGACAAGGAAACTAAAAAATTATGCATACTATAAATATCTTTACATGTATAAAATGCCTAAATAGCTTTCATAATTCATTAATTAATGTTATTTCAACCGGGAATGTCGTTTTACTAACTAAATAACACATGCCTAACGAATGACAGCGCCCATGGCGCCTCCGGTAACAGGCCTACCTCTTAAGCGCAATAAATTACTCTAATTTCACTGTGAGACAGGAACTAAAGTATACACATTGTAAAGAATCAATACTCAACTTTCCAGAGGCGAAAGCAGCTGGAGATTGCATAATAATCCTCACAGAATCGATCGAAAAGGTTAGAACAACAAGGAACACCACCGTGCGAATTCACTACAAAATTACGAATGTCCACCATCTTGGATATGGCACCATCTTGATACTCAATAGTAGCATGGGAAATAGGGTAACCTTGATAACGGCTCCCCTTCCAAAACTGCCACTCTTCCTCCTCGAAGTGAAAACACTATTCGGGGTGAAGATCGCTGTGTGTCGTATCAAGATATACGTCCCCTGATTTATGCGATATCCTTAAGAGAATGTAAAGGATATTCGCACCAGGAGTTAGAATTCTGGAGACCTAAAGGTAAATTCTCTGGGACTATCACTGTAGTACATATATCCCTTGGAAGCTACTATTAGGAACCTTACATCAGGACGACATGGCTTGAGCCCCCCCCCCAAAAAAAAAAGAAAATATATATATATATATATATATATATATATATATATATATATATATATATATATATATATATATATATGTAGTGTGTGTTTTCTATTTGTAGTGGATAGTTGACACGTCAAATGATTATACAGAATTGAAGTATGGCAATTCGATTATTAACATTTGTATGCTTTTGCTAACAATGACAGCCCTTTACTGTCTTTAATTCGCTCAGGTTGGAGAATGCTCCGCCCATTTTGTAGAAGTTATAAGAAGAGCAACTCCTTGTCTGTTTTGTCATGGGAACACTAGAGACATCTATCAAAAGATTTCCACCGATTGTCGGCGTTCTTTTGATTCTAACTGTACCTGTTGACATGTAAACCGATTCAGCGGTGGTTGGTAAGTCTCAACAAGAGGGGTGAGTTGAATGCTGGGGAGATTTATTCAACAATACAACGAGCTTTTTATACATACAGTTGAGAGCAAGAGTGACAAAATTTAAACAGAATAAAACATGTGATAGCAAGCTGAAACATGTTTCTATTATAAGTGTGGGGAAGAGCGAGAGATAAAAAAGCCCTAGATACCTTACAATGAATGCTGTGAGACATATTACCCAGTCGTACTGCATACGTGAAGATAACAGCCGTATTGCCCCAAGGAGAGATGAGCGAAATCTAGCATGGTATTCAATATAAATAAATGTAGCACACACAGTTTACAGTAAAATATGTGTATTTCACATATTTCTTGATGTATATACATTTATATTTACAGTGGTACCTCTACATACGAATTTAATCCGTTCCACAGCCGACTTCGGATGTAGAAAATGTTCGGATGTCGAAACGAATTTTTCCATAAGAATACATTGAAATAGGATTAATCCGTGGTTGAGCCCAAAAACCTATGATAACTCCTTAATAAATTACTACACATAATTACACATGACAATATGCACACTAAATTAGATAATAGACATGTAAAAAAGAATAATTATAAAAAAATGATAAATAAGAAACGGGTTTTTAGCATCACTTTGCCTTAGAAGGTCCAGCGCAGGTGTTGTTGGTCTTGCTACGCAGAGAGGAGACAGACGGGCGGCGAGGAGGTAGAGAGGTTAACTACGATAAACGTACACTACCGTAACTTATTCTAACTTACACTAAGTGAACTTTAACCTAACTTAGCTAATTATTTTTTTTTATTTTCATATTTTATATTTTTTTTTTACATATTCTTTTTTTCTTTTTGATGATTAATTTTAATCACTTTCACTCTCTCCACTTAAAATTGATTGAATTTTTTTCTCTTCACTCTTTGCCGTTTTCTTTGAACCACTTCCATCCTCTTAATCACGAGTTCGCTTCATAGTTTTCTTAAAGAAGCTATCGATAGAAAGTTGCTTGGTACGGCTTTTCAGAATGTTTCGAAAATGAGTTAGGCAAACATCATCGAACTGCGCAACTACACGACAAACCTGCAATTTTTTCGGGTGGTATTTGTCGATGAAGTCGACCACGTCTTGATATTTTCCTAACACCTCTTTTATTTGTGCCGAACCTAACACATGTTCTACCTCCTCGATCCCTTCCTCGTCATCACTCATGTGCTCAGACATAGCATGGAGTTCCTTGAGCTCCTCTGTGGTAAGTTCGTCGTGATGTTCTGCGACGAGTTCCGTGATGTCATCTGCGTCGACCTCCAGACCCATGGACTTGCCAAGGGAGACGATTTCCTCTATGTCTTCCGCTGCACCCACCACGGGATCAGGTTTGGGGTCAAAACTTTCGAAATCTCGGGGAGAAACTGCATCAGGCCACAGCTTCTTCCAAGCAGAATTGAGGGTTCGTCGAGTTAATCCCACCCAAGCCTGATCTATGATCTTCAAGCAGTGCACGATGTTGAAGTGGCTTTTCCAAAATTCACGCAAAGTTAAGTTTGTGCTTTGCGGGACATTAAAGCACTGCTTGAATAGGTGCTTGGTGTAGAGCTTCTTGAAATTCGAGATGACTTGCTGGTCCATGGGCTGGAGGATAGAGGTGGTATTCGGTGGAAGATACAGCACCTTTATGAACTTGAATTCATCGAAGATATCATCTTCAAGTCCAGGGGGGTGAGCGGGTGCATTGTCAAGGCACTTTAAAGGCAATTTCTGCTCATGAAGATACTTCTTCACAGAAGGCCCGAAAACTTGGTTAACCCATTGGACAAAGAACTGCCTAGTGACCCAGTCCTTCGAGTTGGATCGCCAGAAAACATGAAGCTGGTCCTTATCCACATTGTGTGCCTTAAAGGCCCTAGGGTTCTCCGAATGGTAAACCAGTAAGGGCTTGACTTTAAAGTCCCCGCTAGCGTTGGCACATAGGGCAAGAGTCAACCGCTCCTTTATTGGCTTATGCCCAGGCAATTTCTTCTCTTCGGCGGTGATGTAGGTTCGACTGGGCATCTTCTTCCAAAACAGCCCGGTTTCATCCCAATTAAACATCTGCTGCTCTACGTAGCCTTCTTCCTGCACGATCCTTTCAAAGCTCTTCACAAAGTCAGCTGCAGCCTTTGTGTCCGCACTTGCAGCCTCTCCGTGGCGAACAACTGAATGAATACCGGACCGTTTCTTAAATTTCTCAAACCAGCCATGAGATGCCTTGAAATCATCTGAGGAAGGTTAGGTTGAACTCTCCCCAGCATCACCCCCAGACCTCTCCTCCTTCAAGTTCGTGAAGATGGCGTGCGCCTTCTCGCAGATGATAGTTTCGGTGATGGTGTCGCCAACAATCTCTCTGTCCTTGATTCAGATTAGCAGAAGTCGTTCCATCTCTTCTATGATAGGGCTATGACGTTTGGAAATGATGGTGATCCCCTTAGAAGGTTTCACTGCTTTAATGGCTTCTTTCTGTTTCAAGATTGTCGAGATCGTCGACATATTACGGCCATATTCTTTTGCAAGTTCACTCACGCGGACGCCACGCTCATGTTTTTCAATAATTTCTTGCTTTACGTCTAAAGAAAGCATTTCCTTCTTCCTTTTCTCACCACTACCACTACCACTTGCAAAACTAAGCCTTTTAGGACCCATGCTTTACGTAAATTACCGTAAAAGGATGCACGTAAAAAATCACGATTAAAACAGTAATAGCAGAACGCACAGCGCACAACCACACGAAGCCGACAAGAACAGAGGAATGACCCAAGCCACGCTAATTGAGGGTCCCTCCGAGGTCGAAGTGCTGCCTTCTATCGGCGGAAATAAAAAATACATCCGGCGCTATGAGTACCACCTACGCGTACGGGTATTGTTTACTTCGGGTGTCGAAAAAAAATTCGGGTGTAGAGTAGGAACGTGTTCGAATTGTACTTCGCGTGTCGAAAAATTCGGATACAACCGGTACGACTAAAATTGCTTACTTCGTGTGTCGAAATAAAATTCGGGTGTAGAGTAAAAAAATTGCTCGAATTTTACTTCGGATGTTGGAAAATTCGGATGTAGATACGTTCGTATGTAGAGGTTCCACTGTATGTACATTAAATGCATATATAAACAAACATACTACCCAAATCCAGGTTTCCCAACCCTGGGGTCGCGACCCCAAGTTGGGTCGCCAAGTGCTTTTCCTGGGGTCGCCAAAATCTCAAAATATCAAAATAAAAATAAAAATTCAAAATATGGCAGAACTCACAGTAAAGAATAAATATATAAACGTATTTGTGGATTTTCATTTATCGGCTTGTATATATCTATTCATATATAAATTTAATAACTAAATTTCAATGGTGGTATCCCTGAGTGCCATACGCGTTTGATACGTGAACAGCATCACTGTCCACTCCACGTCCAACCAGGCAGCCCCTCCAGCTGTACTCCCGCAGCGGGAAACACTGTCTGCTATTTGTTAGTCTTATATCGGTATGGTGATGCATTTATACCTGTATAGTGATTTCAAATGTTGCTGCATAGGTTGCACTCAATCTTTGTTTCTTTAAAATTCTTAATTACTCACGAAAAATTGGTATGCCGACAATAGAAACTGAGTACTTCCCTTGCTGACAAAGTATTGCACCACAGTATGTCGGTGGATGATAGCCTATCAGAGTTCATAATTGAGGCTTCTAAAATCACATGGTACCCCCACCCCCCATATTTAAAGAGAGATGGGCAAGGGAAGAGAAAGAGAAGGAGAGGGGCCAGGGAAGGAGGAAGGGCCACTTTTCATGCCCTCTCCTCCTACATTTTCCTCTTTCCCCATGCCACCCTTTCCTTGCTCCTCTTCCCCCTTCCCTGTCTTTCCACGCCCCTTCTCCTCCTGCTTCTTTTTTGCCCCTCCCTTCCTCTCCTCCTTCTTGCCCCCTCCTTTCCTCTCTGATATATCCTTGCCACCTTCCCTTCCTCTCCTCCTCTTCCTTTTTATTTACCTCTTGTGAGTTTGTGTTATTTTTATTGTTACTTCATTTATTGTGTTATTAGATGTGTTATCTTGTGTATGTTCTTGTGAAGTTGGCGTATCTGCGGCGCTGGTCACTTGGTCGAAAAGGTCGTTGGTTTGGCGGTTGTTTAGAGATTTGGAGGATTTTATGTCGCTGGTTTTTGAGGTTGTTGTTTTGGCGGTTGTTTAGAGATTTGGAGGATTTTATGTCGCTGGTTTTTGAGGTTGTTGTTTTGCCGGTTGTTTGGAGATTTGGAGGATTTTATGTCGCTGATTTTTGAGGTTGTTGTTTTGGCGGTTGTTTAGAGATTTGGAGGATTTTATGTCGCTGGTTTTTGAGGTTGTTGTTTTGCCGGTTGTTTGGAGATTTGGAAGATTTTATTGTTATGTATTGTTGTAATAATGTACTATATTATTTCAAGTGTTGCAGGTATTGCGCAACATTGCATCATATTGTATGAATAAAAAATGTTATGCTTTGTACATAAGTGTAATGATTTGTTTTGGTATTAGGATTCAAACATTTGTTGATTACCTCAGAGATAGGATGTGGTTCTTTATAGTTTTGTACTGGAGTAGGATTTAAGTCTTTTCAGAGCGATGCTCTTTTGTTTAGAAATGTTTTGGTTTTGTCAGATTGTGTATGACGCTCCACACACACTTAGAAGTCAGCTGTCAAAGAGCCATGTAGTCACATACTGTATATCATTAAAGGTGTATTTTAAGAATACCAACGTCTTATTAAATCCCACCAAGAAAAATTGACGACAAAAGATGGGATCAGCTAAGAAATAGTTACTAACAATTGTTCATCTATGTTCCAGGTAATTATTATGGTTAATAGAACTTCCTACCAAAGTGATACTCAACATTTATGTCGCTAGTTTCTGAGACTATTGTTTTGGTGGTTGTTTAGAGATTTGGAGGATTTTATGTCACTGGTTTTTGAGGCTGTTGTTTTGCCGGTTGTTTAGAGATTTGGAAGATTTTATGTCGCTAGTTTCTGAGGTTATTGTTTTGGTGGTTGTTTAGAGATTTGGAGGATTTTATGTCGCTGGTTTTTTAGGTTGTTGTTTTGGCGGTTATTTAGAGATTTGGAGGATTTTATGTCGCTGGTTTTTGAGGTTGTTGTTTTGCCGGTTGTTTAGAGATTTGGAAGATTTTGTCACTAGTTTCTGAGGTTATTGTTTTGGTGGTTGTTTAGAGATTTGGAGGATTTTACGTCGCTGGTTTTTTAGGTTGTTGTTTTGCCGGTTGTTTAGAGATTTGGAGGATTTTATGTCACTGGTTTTTGAGTTTGTTGTTTTGGTGGTTGTTAAAGAGATTTGGAGGATTTTACGTCGCTGGTTTTTTAGGTTGTTGTTTTGCCGGTTGTTTAGAGATTTGGAGGATTTTATGTCACTGGTTTTTGAGGTTGTTGTTTTGGCGGTTGTTTAGAGATTTGTAGGATTTTATGTCACTGGTTTTTGAGGTTGTTGTTTTGGCGGTTGTTTAGAGATTTGGAGGATTTTATGTCACTGGTTTTTGAGGTTGTTGTTTTGGCGGTTGTTTAGAGATTTGGAAGATTTTATGTCGCTGGTTTTTGAGGTTGTTGTTTAGGAGGTTGTTTAGAGATTTGGAGTATTGTATATCGTTGATTTTTTAGGTTGTTGTTTTGGCGAGATTTGGAGTGCTGTATATCATTGATTTTTTCCTTTTCTGCTTCGTCTTATTTACTGCAATTTGCAAATATATTACACCTTCCTTGACCCCTCCCCTCCTCTCTACACCCGCTCCTCCTTGTTTCTTGCCCCTTCATTTTCCTTAATACCTACCCTCTTTCTTTATTCCTTATTGTCATCTTTCCTTGTCTCCGTTCCCCCTCTTCCCTATTCTCTCCACCATCCTTCTCTTTCCTTGTCCCCCTCCTCTTCTCTTTCATTGGCCCCCATCCCCTCTTCTCTCCTTGGCCCCTTCCCCTCCTCCTCCTTGGCAGACTACCATCAAAAAAAAAAAAAAAAAAGCGGCTGCAACCTGAACATTATTTGAGGGTAGCAATTTCTAAGACTGAACAACGAATAGAGAAACTTAGCAGCATGCTCCACGCCCAAGGCTCCCATTAAAATCAGATTACCATTTCACAGAAAACATTTATACTCTTAGTTTGTTTTTGTGGAAAGTGACAAAATGTTATTCCAGAAGTGTAGTAGTAGTAGTAGTAGTAGTAGTAGTAGTAGTAGAAGTAGTAGTAGTAGTAGCAGTAGTAGTAGCTCTGAATACATATGTTCAACTTATTCATATAAAGCTTAAGCCTTAAAATTTATAATTTCAAAATAAAATTTAATGATGTTAATTTTGTCTTTTCCAACCTTATAGTACCTCTCTTATAGAAGGATATCTACTGTCCCTTACTTTTACAGCCAACAACTAGTAATGTATAGTAATACATATACAACTAAACTAGTGGGGTCGCGGTCATGGCTTGAGGTGCATGATTGGGGTCACCCGAAAAAGAGGTTGGGAACCACTACCAAAATATTTGTATATGATGAATATGTACGTTTATATACCACACATACATGTGTAAGTATATATATATATATATATATATATATATATATATATATATATATATATACTGTATAATATATATATATATATATATTATATATATATATATATATATATTGTATAATATATATATATATATATATATATATTGTATAATATATATATATACTGTATATATATATATATATATATATATATATATATATATATATATATATATATATAATCTGTATATATAGACGGTCTATCGCTGAAGCATGCGGTGCATATATTTGTTAAAGCTGGAGGAAGGATCAGAAAAACGAAATTTTGGACTATCACTTTCGTATTTTCATACCTCTTCAGGTTAAATTGGTACAAAATGTAAGGAACAGAATCAAAGTCACCTGTGACAGTAGTAAAAAATAAATAATATTATAACAAAAATTAGTACACATCTAGTTTAAAAAAAAAAAAGCACAGCTACTTTAAAAATCATAATTGTATAAATAGATTGTTAAAAGTAGTTAATCAAGTTTATACATTCCTGGACTACTGTTGATCAATTCCACACAGGTTTTCTTTTATAATAAAGGATGATATAATATTAGGTTTTAATATATAGAGAGATAGACAAGTAAATAAGTGGCTGACGTGATACATGAATATAATGGACTATCGGGATTATAAACAAGCGCCCGGGAGCATGCACAAGTTTTCATTAGTAAAAATGTCATGATTTCGACGAGTTTACGTCCCAAATTTGGCGGGACCTTAAAACATTCGCTTTCATTTTTACTTTTTCATTACAAGGGTACTTTACGGCTGACTTCACAATCTCTCACCTTGAAAGTTAGCCTTTATATTAAGGTATAGAAGCACTGCACTCTACCTTCACGATTTCATCTCTAAGGTAAACGGGTCATAGTGAGGACGGACTCGTGGTACTGTCCCTGCAAGCCCTTTTCCAGGCTCACTAAATTTAATTTTGTGAGGTAAGTGGAGAAATTATTTCTAAGTTAAATGCTGGATAACCAATAACTCCCATTTCATAATATTTTCGTATTTCTGTTGTTCTCTATATCATTTTACAGATGAACCTGTGTTTATTAAGATTACACTTACTTTTTACTTTTTATCTTATACATATTTGCGGCGTTTTCAGTTTTCCTTGTTTAATATATTTCAATTTTGTTATTGCTTGCTCGAGCAAACTTTCCTGAATTCTTTGGTGTAAAAAAAAAAATTAACGTTTTGTTTACAATGATCTTTATGTTAATTTTGTGAAGTGGTGAAAACTCGAGAAATGGAGACCTAGACTATTATGATTGGATTTCATTTAAACCGATGTAGAAAACGTGGTTCTTTCTTTTAATATTGGTATCGAGGAATAGGATTTTGTATTCATTTCTAATTTCACATATAGATATCATATTTCGATGTTGTGAAGAAAAAAACTTTGGCAGTGTTAATAGGAATGTGTCTTCGCATTTGATCAAGAAATTCAGCATTTGAAAAATTACTTTAATTCATATTCCTTCCCTGTCAAGATTTCAAAAAATCTCTCGAGTCCTGGCTTTGTCCCCTATGGTTAACAAGCGCTCTTGCGCCACCTTGTGCAAGCAAGCAAAATTACAAGGCCTCTGTTGTTCACATGCACTGTTCCTCCTGGGTTCGCACGATACAGAATATTAAGGGACATTCCCGTTGGACGGGGTATGTCGAGGGGCCCACAGAGGCTCGAAGCCTAGGGCCCTGCCATGGGTTAATACAGCATAGACCAGTGTTTACAGATTTAATCCATCCACTTAACCTTACATATACCAGTTGGAACTGCAGACAAGGTCGAATGGACATATGATTTAAATCATCATTTGTTAAAGCAAAAGTGAATCTACGGAATGCACATGCAATCCCTATACCCAAAACATGTGATCACTCCTGGATTGTAAGTGATGCCTCAAGAAAAGAATTTGGCATTACACCAGCCTTGTATGCCCTTTGTCATTGGAGCTTTTGCTAGCTGGTTTCTTCAACTTTACACTGTGTTGTTGCCAAATCATGTAGTTGCCTTATGAGGCTGAAGCAATCTGCCTTGATATGGCAATCAAGCCTTTCTTCCCATTAATTAATCCGTCCAACCTTCGAGCTCAGATACTGACAGTCGATTTTGTGTCCAGGCCTATGTAAAGCTTATGGGAAGTGAATTCTCTATCAGCGCTAGTCATCACATCCTTGTTGCTTGTTGAATAGGTTTTCAAGTCCAATTCCTTCACATAGCAGGAAAGGCCAAGTTTCCATCCAATTACGCAAGCAGAAACTCCACGCCTTGTACTAATGCCCAGTATTAGCTTTGTTGATGAGCTACAAGATACTGTCATTCACAAAGTGATGTGACAGTCACTGTGATCCTTGTAGTGACCTGTGCAGAACCCACTCACACCTATCAGAGGGCCCCCGACCATTAAAAAGAAGATAGCCAAAATCTTGATTTTAGACATCCTTCAAGATGTCATAATAGTGGCTGATGGCCTGTTAATTATCTCCAACTTACAGATATATTCAGCCTACCAGAGATTGTATTATACTGCCCTGCCCTGTTCTTTGTTTTATAGTTGTATCCATTATATATTTCAATCACCCAAGACCCACCTAATGAAAAAGCTAATCTCCAATTACTTTCATAACTTAGACCTTGGTGAGGCAGCAACCCCCTCTTGCTCCACTTGCCGGCACTGTGCCTCTTTACTCACAATCACTGCTCATATATATATATATATATATATATATATATATATATATATATATATATATATATATATATATATATATATATATATATATGTCTAAGTTATGAAAGTAATTGGACAGCTTTTTCATTAGGTGGGTCTTGGGTGATTGAATTATAAGTGGATTAAACTATGTGTATATATATATATATATATATATATATATATATATATATATATATATATATATACTGTATATATATATATATATATATATATTTATATATATATATATGTGTGTGTGTGTGTGTATGTGTATGAATTCAGCAATGTATTCAGGCCACAGTTTCCGCTATGTAGAATTGAGGGTTCCCTTGGTGATTCCTTCATAGACTTTATCAATAATTTTGAGGCAGCTGATAATGCTAGAATGTTCTTTCCAAAACTCTCAGAGGGTGAGCTTGGCTCCTTTGATGACCTCAAAACATTGCTGGAACATAGTCTTTGTGTACAGCTTTTTGAGGTTTGAGATCACCTATTGATACATAGGTTGGAGAACTGGAATAGTATTGGACAGCAGGAACTTTATCTTGATAAATTTGAACATGTCCATGAGGTCATCTTTAATGGGTGGAGGACGGGCAGGAGCATTGTCCATAAGCATCAAGGCTTGGGGTGGAAGGTTATTGCCTGCGAGGTACTTTTTAACCATAATAAAAAAATTATTTGACCCATTCGATAAACAAAATGCGAGTCACCTAAGCCTTATTGTTTGACCTCCACATAATATTCAGTTGCTACCTCTGTACCTTATATTATTTTGAGCTCGATGATTCTCCACATGATACATCAAGATACACAGAACAGCAGGATTAGGCAGTCGTTCATGGCTTGTGACTAGAAATTGCCTTTTCTTATGCAGTAATGATGGTACTCTTTTAGAACAGACTGGTCTCATTACAGTTGAACAATTGCTGCAGCATGTAGTATTCTAAATCCACGAACCTTTTAAATTTGAAAATGAATGCCTCTGCTGCCTTGATAATCAGAGCTCGCAGCCTTACAATGTCACACTATGAGTATGAATGCTTGCTCAATTTTAGATTTCCAACCAGCCATGGCTCCCTTTAAATGTTCATTTCTCTTTGTCTCTTGATGTACAGTTAGAATCAAAAGAACGCCGACACTCAGGGGAAATATTTCGTCAGATGTCTCTAGTGTTCCCATGACAAAACAGACAACAAGTTGCTCCTCTTACTACTGCTACGAAATGGGCGGAGCCTTCTCCAACCTTGGTGAATCAAAGACAGTAAAGGGCTGTCTTTGTTAGCGGAAGCATTGAAATGAGAGAGAGAGAGAGAGAGAGAGAGAGAGAGAGAGAGAGAGAGAGAGATATCAAATGGTTTGAGCTTACTCTAGTTAGTGAAGTTATGTAACAGCACATAAACTCCTTTTTAGACATTTATGCATATCAAAATATTGTTTGTCATTATTATACAATGTTTCCAATAGAAATGATTGTATTATGCTCCCAAAAGCTTATCGTTATTTTTCAGATTCTATATTGACTGCTAAAAACTACTTACAGTTTATAGATATTCATTGAATGTAACATTTCATAATACGCGAGGATACTTCATTGTAAAATATTTCCCAAATTATTCAGATTCAGGGGTATGCCCCGTTTCAGTCTTTAGACTAGCCACTTTCCCTTTATTCATCATTTATTTTATATTCCCATTGTTGAGCTTTCTCATCTCGCCGTCTGCTATCTTGGCCTTGAAGGATTAGCATTGCCATTTGAACTAAAATCTTGAACATATATAGTAAAATCTTTACTACATTGCTAATTCAATCTTTATCGTAAGTGCTTTATTCACTTGATAATTATCGAAACTAAATGGCAAACTGGGAGATAGTTATTAAAGGATATAAATAACGGGATTATTTTGTTAGAATCAAATGCTTATCCAAATAATGGGTGATTTTGGGGGAAAATAACTATAATTGCTTTTGAGTGGGTGGAGGATTTGCTTCC
>NC_090725.1:259335104-259340104 GCF_036898095.1 Palaemon carinicauda | reverse complement strand
GGTAAGATAACTTTCCTTGTAAAACACTAACGCTAGCTATGAACAGCCTTTTTCTTATTTAAAAAATAATTAACCTCTTCATATTTATGGTCTTTGTCTCACATTAGTCTGGTGTCTTAGATTTGGTATTAGAAAAAAAAGATGTTATGCCAGCACAGTAATTTCAGTAAACTAAAATCTTGAAATACTCCCAGAACCAGTTACAATGTTTCATGCCGCTTACAAAATGAAATGAGGGCAGTGACCCATCAATCTTGAAATTCTCCAAGCAAGGATCCCATTATATTTACGTCTACTTCTGCAACTCAATAAAAACTTTAAAAGCAAGAAGATTACCTATTTATTACACAAAACGTATTTGCTTACTTTGACAGTTATTTTCATTTTTATAGAGCCAATATCACCACCATATGAAGATGGATGCCCTAGAGATGAAGTTTCTTATAATGGAACTTGTCACAAGTTGCTTACTCGGGGTCCATGTGGCGAGTACGAATTCATCATAGTGGACCGCAGCACTAATGAACCAACCTGCAGGGAGAGACTCTGTGCACCCGATAGGATCTTCGTCCCCAATTCCTATGGCAATTGCGACACCACTTCTGGCACAAGCACCTATTCCTATGGTACAAGCACAGCTCGAAATGTTGATAAATGCAAACAATGTCACGACCCAAAGGATCCATATATATGTCCATGTAAGTTACTAAACAAATTCTTCATTCATTTGGGACAGAAATATTATCTGGCAAGTAGTTTGAAATTTTGTAACTAGTGTTACCTTTACTTTTGTACTATTTTTTCTTCCTTGCATTACCATCCTTTCCAACTGAATTTACACAGAAATGTCATTGCTCAAGCTTTTTTGAAACATATGTATATTTAAAATTCTTTCTAAATATTGTGTTACTTCTCAAAATCAAATGTTGTAAAACATGAACAGAAAGAGCACTTATTCACTACCTTGCACACGATTCAAATGACAAAAACTACGATATCACTACCGTACATGTGTCGAGAACTAAAACAATGAGACACTTGTAATCAATATACTCCAGATTTTTCAGCATAAAAGTATCATAAGCTTTTATTTGGTCGAAGCTACCTAGACATAAACAATCCGTCTTTCTATTTGGAGTAAAACTTATCATTTGTATACAAAACACTTTGCAATCTGTAGCTCCAGGTGTCAAAACTATCTTCCAAGGAGGCTTAAAAGTACATTTTTATCCTTCATCATATTGCAGTCTCGCCGATTCGGTATCAATCTAGATTTGAGTAAGAAATTCCATGGAAAAACGGATTTTCAAAAGGGATCAAAAAGGCTTTCAAGTGAAAATTGAAAAATAAAACTGCGTCCATTTACTATTACCTGCACTTGTGAGTTTTATTCGTCATAGACGTATATACTCTTAAATTACTCTTGAGTTGCATTTATCATTATACAAAACTATAAGAATTAAAAAAAAAACTAAATTCCCGGGAAAACGGTTTATGAAAATTGTAGAAAGAAAATTCCTGACTGGGTGGTATAGGCTACAATTGCCATTAGGTAGGTTAAGCTATAACTTCTCTTTTGAAATTATTCAAGGGAGGTGTGGTTTCCTTCTAATTTTTGTCTAATAATAATGAATTATTTTTATTCAACCATGTTAACTATCAAGGGCTGTGCATACAATTTTCACCCAATTGTAAATTCGTCTTTAGATCCACAGTAGCTATTAAGATTCTATTAATTCTCAGTTTATAATAAAATTTCTTGTCAGCAAATCTAACACACTTGTGTTGTGAACAAAATGATATTCAACAAGAAATTTCTTATTAAATTCAATAGGTGGAAGGCAGTTGTTTATGAATATGTATGGAGAGCCGATATGCCAATGTCCTCGTGGTACTTATGAGGGGGGTCTAGAACCAACAGATGTTTGTGAACCACTCCTGGGAGAAACCCCCAGCTGCCCTGAAGGCTACGTGAGTAAAGGGATAACTTGTCTGCTACTATATTAAACATTTTCGCTATAACCTTTAAGCCATATGCAAGATTATTTCTATTTCCCCTTTTATACTTTACAGCGTCTTCCACTTTTCATGTCTATAGCTCTTTAAAATGTTGAATTCTCAGAAATAACCTTCCAGAACAATATTGCTTTCTGAAAGCCAATATTTGTACCAATCTCTTCATACTTCTCACTTCTGAAGACAAGCCTCTTGTAATAACAGTCTTAAAATATTCACTATTTTCAATTTAACAACACTGAATATTCGGTTTTCTTTCTCAAGACAAGCGTCTTGTACTAGCAGTCTTATGATAATTAATTTTCGATTTAACAGTATTGGATTTTCCTTTTCCCTTCTTAAGACAAGCCTCTTGTACTAGTACTCTTATATTCTTCATTTTCAATTTAACACCATTGGATTTTCTTTTTCAATTCTTAGAGCAAGCCTCTTGTACCAGCAGACTTATATATTCATTTTCAATTTAACAGCATTGCATTTTCCTTTTCACTTCTTAAGACAAGACTCTTGTGCTAGCAGTCATATACATATTTTTTTTCATTTTCAATTTACCACCATTGGAATTTTCTTTTCACTTCCTAACATAAGCCTCTGGTACCAGCAGTCTCATAATTTTCTTTATTTTCATTTTAACAGCATTGAATTTTCCTTTTCACTTCTTAAGAAAAGCCTCTTGAAATAGCAGTCTTATAATATACTTTGTTTTCAATTTGACAGCGTTGGATTTTCCTTTTCACCTCTTAAGACAAGTCTCTTGTAGTAGCAGTCTTATGATATTCCTTATTTTCAATTCGACAGCATATAATTTTCCTTTTCAGATCTTAAAACAAGCCTATTGTACTAATAGTCTTATAATATTCTTTATATTCTATATAACAGCATTGGATTTTCCTTTTCACTTCAAGCCAATCCTCTTGTACTAGCAGTCTTATGATAATTCTTTATTTTCAATTTGACAGCATTGCATTTTCTTTTTCGCTTCTTAAGATAAGCCTCTTGTACTAGCAGTCTTATAATAGTCTTTATATTCAATTTAACAGCATTGAATTTTCCTTTTCGCTTCTTAAGATAAGCCTCTTGTACTGGCAGTCTAATGATATTTTTAATTCGATAGCATTGGATTTTCCTTTTCAATTCATAAGACAAGCCTCTTGTACTAGCAATCTCATGATATTCCTTATTTTCAATTTAACAGCTTTGGGTTTTCCTTTTCACTTCATAAGACAAGGCTCTTGACCAGCAGTCTTATAATATTCTTTATTTTTCTTTTCACTTCTTAAGAAGATCTTATTGTACTGGCAGTCTTAAAATATTTTTTATTTTCAATATAACAGCATTGGATTTTCCTTTTCGCTTCTTAAGACAAGCCTCATGTACTAGCAGTCTTATGATATTCTTTATTTTCTATATAACAGGATTGGATTTTCCTTTTCACTTCATAAGACAAGCCTCTTGTACTAGCAGTCTTATGATAATTCTTTATTTTTCTTTTCACTTCTTAAGAAGAGCTTCTTGTAATAGCAGTCTTATAATATTCTTTATATTCTATATAACAGCATTGGATTTTCCTTTTCGCTTCTTAAGACAAGCTTCTTGTACTAATAGTCTTATAATATTCTTTATTTTCTATGTAACATCATTGGATTTTCCTTTTCACTACTTAAGCCAAGACTCTTGTACTAGCAGTCTTATGATATTCTGTACTTTCAATTCGACAGCATTGGATTTTCATTTCCGTTTCTCAAGACAAGCCTCCTGTACTAGCAGTACATGTCCCCTTCTCTCTCTGTTTCTTTTGGAAGTTCTTGATCAATCATTTGAATGCGTACCATTTCACTCGCGAACACCATTCTATGACCTAATCAGAGATCTAATAGATGTGATTATCATTATTAAAAGGGAAGAAGTTAACTTGCATAATAAATTCTTGTTCGAATCTTACAGAACTGGCCTGATAATGCCCTGAATTGGTTTTACCGTTGTTTAATGACAAGAAATATTACTACTCATTTCATCGTAATTTTGTTTTAAATGAAAATAAATGGACCTGATAAGAGATTTCTGATGTGAGTAGTCTGTATATGGCTTACTTAAGAGTCCCGTATTTCCTTCAAATTGTAAATTACTTCTCAAGTACGAGAAAGCCGCCAAACAAAATTTCCCGGGAAAACGCCAATCTATGTAATTAAATAAATATCTTGATCCATTTATATTTTTTTTTGTGTTTAGTAAAACAAACGGTAAATATATGGAAGCCTACATTAATTTCTAGCAAAATACAACCATATACTTTTCAAATCGTTATCATACATTTAATCTATTTTCAACGCCAAATATTATGGACTACCATCTCTTCATGGGTTTTTCACAACCCATATAAAATAATTACGGGAAACCACCGTTCGAAACTTTTTTTTTGAGTGGTGGAAACCCCATAAACGAGTGATTTTCAGTAATAGTGATGGTCAGAAATTCATAATAAACACAATATCTTCAGTTCGGAAAAATATATGGTTCGTGTAAATGGCGTAAAATTAAGGTATACTTATCTATGATTCACATATAGTCTCTCGAGAGGTTTTTACACTGGGTCGCTATTGAAGTATCAAAATAGCATATATTTAATTCACGTCCCTCAGATGGTTTTTGCGAAGCCGTGGTTTGCTTCGTTTGCAATTAAACATCTCGCTGCTCCTGTGTTGCTATGTAGGCTACATGGGATGAGGTGTGCACGGCTATTATGTTGGTCAATATTTTAGTATTTCTTACTTTCACAGGAGAAACAATTGCTATATACTGAACTATGTGTTTTAAACATTATCAATGACCGAAATAAATGAAATAAGGCTACACAAAATTTCAGAATTGATTGAATTCTCATGTGGAAAAGCCTTCTTCCGACTGTAGCCATGCAGGAACTGAAGCCGTATTGGAACATATGCTTCTTGTAAACAACATCGGGGAACTTAAGCGTAAATATTTGG
>NC_090725.1:259312604-259322604 GCF_036898095.1 Palaemon carinicauda | reverse complement strand
GAGAGGAAGTGCACCTCTACAATTAAAATCATTACTATGTACTCCAAATCCAACGCCAGCATCAGATTTGGAGCCATCAGTATATATAAAAGTCGATCCCCTATGTTCTCCAACATGTTCCATAAAGAGAGACCTGGATTCTAAGTCAGTCATATTCTTCTTAACTCCAATAAAGTATTTACAAAAAGATACGTCAGGTAATTTTCATGGAGGCGTTGATGATAACTTGAATGAAAGCACCTTAATTCTAATTATATCCAGATTGTTTAATAATTGTTTCACCTGAAACCCCAAAGATTTGGGAGATTTTGGGTGCAACTCAAAGTATTTTGAGTGCCTTACAAGGCTTGCAGTCTGAAAGGCTAAAGAATTAGGGAGTCTATGCAATCTAAACCAATACCGAATGATAGAGGGCATTCGGTAAAGGTCTAGAGGCAACTCCCTAGCATCAACAAGGAGACTTGTGATAGGTGAGGTTCTAAACGCTCCTGTGGACAATCTAATGCCAGCATGATGTATAGAATCTAATATTTTTATCCGGCTTGGGGTGGCTGAGGAGTATATTTTGCATCCATAACTAATTTTGGAAAAAAATCAAGGCCTTGTATAATTTTAAAATAGTATTGCGGTCTGGCCCCCATGATGTATGGGACAATACTTTTAAAAGATTCAGAGCCACAAGGCATTTAGTTTTAATGCTTTTATAAGCCTACAATCAAATATCAACCCTAAAAATTTAGCTTCACTTGCACATGGGATCCGTTGACCTTTGATGTATATATTCGGGTCTGGATGTACTCCCCGGATAAGACAGAAATGGACAATTGTAGTGTTACTTGTCGATTACTTAAATCCATTCATATCGGCCCACTGGATAATTTAATCATTGGAGAGTTGTATTTTTCTCTCAACCATTGCCATTCTAGCTCCAGCAAATGATAAGGAGAGATCATTCCGGGGAATGACTGAGGATATCCCATTAATTGCTAGTGCAAAAAGGGTCACACTCGCACACTACCCTGAGGAACTCCTTCCTGGCATTTACTTTCTCATAGAGTTTCCCCAACTTTCCCTTGGAAAACTCTGTGAAAGAAATGACTAAATAAATAGTGGTAGCTCTCCTCTTAATCCAAACTCATGGATTCTTCTAAGTATACCATATCTCCATGTGGTATCATATGCCTTTTCAAGATCAAAAAGACTGTCACATGGTGCTGTTTGGAAGCAAAGGCTTCACAAATGGAGGACTCAAGTCGTATCAGCACATCAGTCGTTGAGTGCATTTTTCTGAATTCACATTGAATGGGTCATAAAATACCCTTCTTTTCAAGGTACCACATCAATCTTACATTGACCATCTTCAACATGATTTTGCACAAACAAGATGTCAATGCAGTTGGCCTATAATTTGCTACTAAAAACTTGTCCTTACCGGCCTTTAAAAAGGCTAAAATAATGGCTAGTCCCCTAAAGCTTGGATAACTATGATCATGCCATATTCTATTAAAAATGCTTAAAATAAATAACCTTGTATTAAAAGGTACATGTTTAATCATTGCATATAGAATTCCATCGGGTCCAGGGGCTGTATCATTACACATTGCAAGAGCAGAATTAAATTCTCTTTCAGTAAAAGGAGAATTGTATGACTCTTGCTTTCTTGTTGCGAAATTTAAAACTTTCTTTTCTTCAATGCTTCTATACTGGTGACCAGGAGCTGCTTCACACTTGCACGATACATTTGAAAAATAGTCAGCCAGGGAATTGCTAACTTCGGTTGCTCCAGTCATATACTGACCATTTACCTTTAACACTGGTGGTGGGTTTGGGGTGAATTTGCCAGTTATCTTTTTTACTTTCCTACACACAGATGATGTTTGTGTTCTACTGTTTATGGAGGAAACAAATGACATCCAAGACTGGCGCCTAGCTTCTTTCATGGCACGACGGAACTGTGTTCTACATTTCTTGTATATGACTAAATTCTCCTCAGTACGGCACATGCGCAATCGAGTTAAAGACTTTCTTGCTGCTCTGTGCAGGGCAGTTAATTCTGATGACCACCAGGGGACTGGTCATCGTCTATATCCCTGTTGTTTAGGGAATGGAATTGACTCCTGCTGTGTGAAGAGTTCCATTAAGTAAGTCTATGGCATCATCAACACTTTCAAACTGTTCTGCATTTCCTTCAATTTCACTTAACTCCCGAAATCTATCCCAGTCCGCCTTATCAAGACTCCATCGAGGGGATCTCTGTAAAGGTGGACCCTTGTTGGTGTTTATAATGATTGGTGCAAAATCTATTATTCCAATCATCTAATGTTCTCCAATTAAAATCGAGAAGACAGAGCTTGTAACTGATAGGTCAATGCATGACAAGGTACCTGTTTGCATATGGAAATGTGTGGGCTCTTCTGTACTAAGGAGTCCGACATCTTCATTCTCCAAAATTGATGATATAATATTACCCCTTGCGTTTGCCAAAACATCCCCCCATAAAGGATGTCTACTATTAAGATCTCCTAGTAAGAGAAAAGGGTGTGGGAGTTGTTTAATCACCTCTACTATATTATAATATGAGATATTATCATTTGGAGGCAAGTAAAGAGAACAGATTGTGTATTTTCTCCCTATATCAATCTGTACAACCACTGCCTGCAGAGGGGTACAGATAGACAAAGATATTTGGGGAACATTTCGACAAACGTATATAAGACTTCCCCCATGGCTCCCTGCTCGTTGATCATATGGTGTCCTATAGCTAACATACTCTCGAGAACAAGGAGTATTAGCATCGAGCTTGCTTTCTTGTAGACATACAGTTATAGGGGAGTGCTCACGTATGAGGAGCTCAAGTTCTTCATATTTCGCCCTTAAACCCTGGCAATTCCATTGCAGAATGGAGGATAAAACTATGGTTTATTTTTTGGAAGACACCTTAGATGAAGTCTTCCCATTGGCAATATTTGATCTGTCAATATTTCCCGGTGGTATCTCTAGAGAGGATCTTGATATAGTGGGTTTTGTGTTCCTCTTTTTTTTGTGTCCTTTTGATCTAATTGTTGAGGAGGATGGTGGACCTCAACTTGAATTTCTGATTGGTTCAATTTACCTTCTAGTTGATCAGAAACATCAGCAGACATCATATTTATTTGAAGTCATGACTTTAATGTTTCTTAAGGTAGGAGGCGAGAGAGATGGAGGTCTCTCTCTCTTTGGATTGAAAGGTTGTGATCTGTCAGGTTTTTGCACCTTCCCCACTACAGGTTCACCATGTAAATTGGTTTCAAGTGGAACCTCCATCAGATCAGACAAGGACACGGCCTGAGAGAGGTTTGTACTATTGTTTAGAATTGGAGTAGTTGGCTTTTGAATAACTTTCAGATCTTTAAGTATCTGTTTTGATTTTTCTTCAATTTCTGGATATAGATTTTCGATGGGACTTTCAACCTCTTGACTACTTTCATTTGTTTCTTTATCTTAGAAGTAGAGATATAATTTTCGTCTGTGTGGTTTGGTATTTTTTCTTCAGAACCATTGAAAAAGGTTGCCCTGGTCTTATCTGCTTTTCAAGAGCTCTTTTACGAGCCTCTCTAAAAGTAACCCTTTCCATGGTCCTAATGGCCTGAATTTCTTTTTCAAAAATAAACTTAACACAGCTTTTAGATGTAGCTGGGTGTGCTTCCCCACAATGTATGCAATTTGGATTTTCTAAGCATACTCCATGACTATTTTTTCCACAGTTGGCACAAACAGCTGGCTTATTATTTAGTTTTTCCTTGCATTACTGGCTTAAATGCCCATACATTTGGCAATAATAACATCACATGGTGAAGGAATATAAGGTTTCACCTTCAAAGATAGGCAACCAGCTTTAATAACATTTGGTAATCTACATTGATCAAATGTTATCATCAAAGTAGCAAGAGGAATACGTTGTTCTCCAACTCTCTTTCTCATTCTGACTATTTTTACTACTCCTTGACTTTTCAGTTCATCCTTAATTTCTTTTTCCTCTATATCCAGCAATTCTGGAGCATATATCACACCTCTACTCTGGTTGAAAGTAGGGTGCGAAACGCATTTTACACTATGACCATCCAATGTTGTAAGTGTTTTTAACCTTTTGCCTTGTAATGGGGATAGTGTCTCTATTAAGAGACTTCAATTTCCCTGGGGTAGAATTTTTGGCTGCCCTCCACATAAAGTGACCATTTCCCTGTTAGCTTTGAACACATTTACACGCTCATTTCTTCCGTTTTCAAATTCTAAGATAAAATTTTTTTCATAATTCACTACTTCATAGTGACCAGGTAATACTTCTACTTTTCTATATCTTTCTGTACTGTCATCATTTCTCACTCTCTCTCTTCTTTTCTAGTGTTTTATTATTCACATGACGTGAATAAGTTTCTAAAGTAACAATATTAGAACCCGAGTTGGAGCTGTCTGTACCGAGGTCCATGTTTGTATTTTCCAGGTTGTCAACAGAGGGGTGGGTTTTTTCGGTATGAGCAAGCCGGGTTATCCACCTCTTATCGGAGGATGTCAGTCCTCCTATCCCATGCGTCCCAACACGAGAAGAGGCTTCAGCGGGGACCAGTCCTCTATTAGAGAGGGGTTGCCTCTCTTTAGGTGGGCGTACACTGGTCAGTGGGGGTAATTAGCCCCTCCCACCGGCGACTCCAATGCCTGGTGTCACCCATTACCCGCAAATATGGGCGACTTAAAACCAGATCACTGGAGCCTGACTCTTAACATACTTGGTCTGCACCCAATGGGGTCTGCCAGAGGGTGATGGCATCTAAATTGGCACAGGTTGAGATGGAATGCCGTCCATCCCACACTGCGCCAAATCCAAAGCAGCAACTGAAGTATAATCGAACAAGCCAAAGTCGTCAACAATATCAAGCCCAAAAGGAAGAGATGGGAGAAAAAAAGAAATAACCAAAAGTAAAAGAGAAAGTGCTGACTGATTTAGTTGGATCGACAGCTGGGCACAGGTCCAGTGGGAAAGTAGTTTCCACTGTTCATTAGAGCCCAGCTACTAATCCCTAAGCCCACCATCCTCAAGGCTTCAGCATCTGGGGGGGGGGGGTGGCCTTGGCTAGTACACTTTGCTGATCATGGCGATACGCAAACCATTCCACCTCGTTAAGGTATGTATATGTATATATATGTATATGTGTGTATATATATATATATATATATATATATATATATATGTATATGTGTATATATATATATATATATATATATATAGCATACCTTATAGTGGGGCAACATTACAAACTTAGTGTATTTTGTGATAAAAGTATCAAATTTGGCACAAATGTACATTAATATATGGCAAACATTTTCAGATATTGGGCCACTTAAAATTCTCTTTTTATGACAGCCATATTGGATTTCATAATGACTGCCACTAGAAATCTACGTTTGCTATTATCTTTGGATATAATGAAGCTATTGACTTGATTCTGGTATCGAAATGTATGTTTTTGGGGACAAGGAATCAAATGATACTAATTACCACTTTGTGTTAAGTATTGGCCGCCATATTGACCTTCAAAATGGCCGCCACTTGAAAATTACATTAGTGATTATCCCTGGGTCTAATGCAGCTCCTGACTAGAATTCTTGTGTCTAAATGCATGCTTATATGGCGGTGATGGTGGTGGTGGTAGTGTTGGCACTAAATCATCTCCCAGTGTCAGGCACAGTGTTGCACAGGAGCACTTCCAATATACATATACATGACCAATCTCAAGATTTTCCCAACTTCAACGCCCAAGATTCCAATCTTGGACTGGGATAGACGTTGGTTCTTCTCTCTTGTCCAAAGCAGAACATTCCATTGGATACCAGCAACATACACAAGAAAGCATGTCCATCTATGACACCTCCCATCAAACTAACCAAATTTAATCCCAGAAAGGGCTGGTTTGAAAAAATTCAAAGGATGTTCAACCTTAGGAGTGAGTCCCTGCATGGAGAAGCTGCCTCTGTTGAAAAAGCAGCTACCGATTAATGAAGGAGGCGGCTAGAACCTCTTCATTTAAAGCCTATAAATATCACCTCTAACTTATGATAGGTAAAAATGCTGCAGGCTTCATGATAAAACCAGCAATTTCATAAAAACAAAAATAACACCCTGCTGCTAGTGCACTAGATGCACACTCAAAAGTTATGGATTACTAAAGCAATGACATTCGATAGGCTTTGCCGACGCTTCATCACCAAAGTCACACTTTAACTTGGTGAAAAAGACCTTGACTTTAAACTGCTTCTCCTAATGGACAATACTGCAGGCCATGCAATTGACCTATTGTTCGGAGGTGTGCAGTTTGAATTCTAACAGCTGAACACATCATCGCTGATTCAGCACATTCATCAAGGCTTTATTCATGCTTTTAAGGAGTTTTATATGAGAAACTCCCTACAACACTTTGTTGAGGATATGAACTTGAATGATAACTTCTTGCTGAAGGAGTACTGGCGTGGGTACACCATTGCAACGTGTCTCCGAAATATTCAGAGGGACATATAGGAGATGAACAACAAAGCACTCAGGGTATGCTAGAAGAAGAAATTATGGCTAGAAGAGTCTTCTCTCCAAATGAAATCCATCACTGAATAGTAGATAAGACAGCGAGGCTTGCAAAACTGCCAGGAGGAGATGGCTTCACTAATATCAGTAACTATGATGTAAATGATCTGATTGACGGCCACTCAGATCTATTAATGTATGACGATCTGACAGAGAAGACGAAGTCAGCAAATAAGAACGAAGAAGAATGAAGATCCAGGAGAAAACAAAGAAGTTAACCTATCACTAGAATGCGTTTCAACTCTGACAAAAATGGCATAAGAACTTCAGAAAATGGTACAAGATTAGGACCTGCAAAGGATTATATTGTTACAGTTCTAACATCCAATTGATGGATCCTTAGAACTTAATAAAAACATCCTGCATCAGCAACTTCTGATTACTCTGTTCCTCACGCGCGGAAAAAAAGAAGAAGAAGAAGAAGAAGGTGTTCCGTCAGCAAAATTGAATTTACTTCGAATAGGTTGCCAAAACTGATGATAGCAAGGTGTTATCCTATCTAATTTCAAGGTAGAAGGGAATAAAAGTAAAGATTGAGAAACTCATTATGATATTAATTTATTTAAGGCACAGGTGATATAAAATTAATAACAATAATAAGAATAAGCTTATAAGCTTTGCACCTATCTATAAAGAGATAAAGTGCCCGCAAACTTATTTTGCGGAGTGAGCAATAAGGAACCAGGAACCAGGCTGGAAACTGACGACAGAGAGATATTGCACCACACGACAAAGTACTTACAAAAGTGGTGTTTGCAGAATAGTAATACTCTTCTTTGCTATGCAATACATTTACTTTATCATTCTTAGTATCTACTGTACATTGTTCAGTACTACAAAGCTAATCAATATCGTCATCAATTAAATTTTAATACATATCTTCACAGGTGAGTGTTCCAGTTTTAATCTTTTCCTTTATACATAAGGATGGGTCTACAGCAAATGTAAGTTTTAGTCTAAAGTGTTTAAGAGTGTATATAATAGTTTGGCGAGTTTATAAAAGCTTAAATTTATAACCAAAATAAAAACGTATGAAAAATAGTAAAATATTGCTGAAATATAACATGGAGTACTGTATCTACTTGTAGTTCCTCACCTATCACGAGTGAGAGAGGTTTTGTAACTTAACACCCACGTATGTAAGTGTATGTGTGTGTATGTGTGTGTGAATGTATTGTAAACAGGAAATAAAATAGCTGAGAAAGTATGTTGCAACAAAAATAATACATATTCTACAGAACAGGCCTACTATAATATTTATCATCTCATTTGTGGAGCTTATTTCTTTTATGTAGGTTCAAATGAATGAAAAAAAAAAAATAAAAAATGGGGAAAAGTAGACTATGAATAAATATGTTAATTACATTCCAGGGTGCTCCAGTCAGAGGCGACACGAAATACTCCAAACCCAACAGAGGCAATGTGTTCGGTAAGTGATAAATTGCTTTCTTCTATATATATTTTTGAGAACCAGATAACTGGGAAAATAAGCACTTATCAAGCGCAGATCCAGCAAAAAAAAAAAAAAAAAAAAAAAAAAAAAAAAAAAAAAAAAAAAAAAAAAAAAAAAAAAAAGGGGGGGGGGGGCCCGCAAATATAACCAAAGCAGCTGGGGGTTCGGGGGAAGCTGTAACCCCCGTAGGCTGGCGCAATTTTAACCAATTTTAAAGCTATTTCCCATGTATTTGAAACAATTTTCTCCTTATACAGTAACTGAATTTATAAGGTGAACAGGCATTATGCAATAACAACCCGATAAAACATATATCAAATTTCAGCAGTAATCTTTACAATTACCTTTAGTACAGTACTATACATTCCCAGGAAACCTCACCCGTTTACTACCTCTCCCTTATATCAGTAATTATTGGAGCACCTGCATCTTTCCGTTCAACTATACACCAATAGCAATTATCGACTCGTCGAGTTGTAGATAGTCTCTCCTCTTCTTCCCACTTCATTCATATAGAGAGAGAGAGAGAGAGAGAGAGAGAGAGAGAGAGAGAGAGAGAGAGAGAGAGAGAGAGAGAGAGAGAGAGAGAGAGGATGATTTAAATCTTCCACATCTCTCTTACTACATTATTCTTAGAGCAACTACTGAACGGAAGATGTTGATTAGTTTTGGTTTTATCAAAGTTTGAAGGTTTTCGTAAAATCCAAACTTTATATCATGAAAATCTTCTAATTTCTTAGTCATTTTTCTCTGAAGAAAAGCCTGATTTTTATTTCTTTGAAAATATTCCTTTTTCCGTTTTCATCTATCTACTGTACAATTCATGTTTTATAATAATAGCAAAGCCCACCATATTAGTTACCTAGCAAATGAATGCCTCAGCCTTGTTTAAAACATATGTTACATTTAGACCCGGTAAACTTATTGAACAATTATAGAATTATGGGATTTCATGCCACGTAGATTACAAGTGATATTGAACAAAATTCGTAGTAATCAAATTACGTTATAATCACATATATATACTAATATACATACATACATATATATACATACATACATACATACATATATATATATATATATATATATATATATATATATATATATAGTATGTGTGTATAATATTGAAAACAAACCCCCAATTCAAAATTATAATCTAGCTCCATGGTAGTAATACATTTGAGGTTATAGTCCGGATCTTCTGCAGTCGAAATCTCTTTATGAATTATTAATAGTTTGCCATTGTATTTCTAGAAAACCTCTCTCTCTCTCTCTCTCTCTCTCTCTCTCTCTCTCTCTCTCTCTCTCTCTCTCTCTCTCTCTCTCGATTATATTTTTAGTAAAAACTTATGTAATCTACACTGACATTTACTATAACGAAATTCAAAAGTAACAGTTTGATAAGGTAACCTTCATCTCTTCATAGAAAACTTATGAAATTAATATTATTGCGTCAGGACATGACTATGGTTTATATCTAGAACAAGATATTCTACAAACTTCCCCATTACTTTGATTTTGATGAAATATAATTTGGAAACTTGATATGTAATTCTTCTTGATACTGACATAGAATGACAATTCATTATTTTTTTATCATTATAATGATGATAATGTAGAATGGTTATGACTGTAAAGTATTCGGTTCTTGTTTAGTAGCAAGTCTAAATTTAGCAGTCATCTAAAGATGATCTCTTCAAATAAAAGAATACGCGTGAAGTGTTCATAAGAAAGTTCTATCCTTTCCATAAAATAAAACCTTAATGACTGAATGAATGATTTGAAGTTTTCTGGCATCCTGACATCGAAGATCATTGACGCAGATATCGTTTATTGTAAATAAAGAGTTAAAAATAATTCAATTAAAACCATAAAAGCAAATATGTAATAAAAGTGAAATAGCTTTGAAAAGACCAGCTTCTGAAATACATCTA